>NC_138657.1:74762197-74929081 GCF_964273445.1 Streptopelia decaocto
ATATTAAAATGGTGTGTTCAAAATATAAACAGATATAAATAATATACTTTACTTATTCTTTATTTTTATTTTCCTCTACCTAGATGTGACTATTTGTAGGTGTTTAATTGTAAACAGTTCAATCTATAAAACCTTCCTCATACTTGTAAAAATGGTGTTTGTAGACCAGATAGATGGACACTGTAAATTTAATTCAGGATTAATATGTAGGTTTGATACATTTGCTATTTTTTGTAATTTAGCTAATATATTCCATCCTTCTCTCAGTCTTAACATTTGACAAATATACTGTAGCGCAAATTAAGGAGGCACTATAAAAATGATCAGAACTTGTTAAGAAGATCTGTTGTCCCTGTTTCAAAGTGATGTATATATAAAGTGTGGGGCAGAATAGTGGAACAAAAAAAAAAAACAACAAAAAAAACAAAAAAAAACCACCACACCATTTTTTTCCCCCTAGTTTTTATGTATTTCTAAACTTTCCTAAGAATGTCATTTAACCTACTAGTTCTGAAGTGTTAAATATCTCCATATGATGTCTTAAATGCAAACAACAAAATATTCCAGAATTGTCACTGGAAATGAGGAAGTGAAATAGATTGTAAACCTGAACTGAAACTGATTTTCCAGTTTCAGTGTCTCATTATGCAGAAGCATAAAGCACAACAAAAAAAAAAGATTAGATTCTTCATTAAAAAAATGAGAACCAAATTACTCATAATGGAGTCACTATTTGGAAAGGGAGAAAGTTATAGACAACTTAGGGGATTCATATAGGGAGAAACTATTTTTGTCTCTTCCTCTTTGTAGGTGACCGAGAAGGCTTGGTATTTTTGCCGTGTCTACGTAGCTTCATAATATTGGAAAAAGGGTGAGATTCAGTGATCTAAGTAGAATTTATCCAGACAAGGAAAAAGCTCTTTTTTAGATTCTCAACTTTACTTTAATGTTCTTCCCCTTTAATGCTAAATCGGTTGGTAGATTTACAACCTACTCACCTTTTAAAACAATTCATGATTCCTTCTGCAGTCTGAGATAACCAGCAGTGATTAGAATTGCTTAATATTTCAGGCAGAGGAGTGGGGTGGAAATGCTTTAGCTTATTGGTAAGCAAAGTAGGCAGCAGTGGTCTCACTGGTAGCAAGAAGATGAGTGGTTTAGTATCAGACATTATATACTTGGAAGAAATAAAAAAAATCAGGGAAAATATAAATAAAAAAGAGTGCAAAGTTTTATTGTCAAACGCGGCTGTCACTTCATGAAACCAGAGTCATATATAAGATATATGTGACATACTAATAGGAAGTAATTTACCCAAGGATGTTTTTGTGCCTTGAAGTGCCTTCAACATTTCTGCTTTGAAAACTTTGCAAGTGTGTATGCATCAGAGCAGTTACCGAGGCACTGAAGTTCCCAATTTGTGCACAATGTGACTTTTATAATGCTATTAAACCCATCTCATGGAAAGCGGTGTGCACAAAACAATGATACATGAGATCTCAAGGAGGCTGCTGAGCAGGGGAGAAGGCTGGAGTGAGAAGAAAGCTTTTATAAAGTCACTTTGAGAATGCACCTCTGCTCCAGAAACCTTCTGTTTATTCACATTGAAAATTATCTCCTGTGTTTTGGGCTGAGAGTCACGCTGCTTGCATTCCTCACCCCCTCTGGATAATAAATTACATACGATTTTTTTCTCTCTCTCTTTAAAGTAAATTTAGTGTTGATGAGATGCAGTAGACTGATGGCCTTGGTAATTGAACTCATGTGTTTACCTCTAGCACAGGGCAGTGACAGCCCAAGATTCCCTCCTGTCCCATGAGCTCTAACTTGAAGGAGTGGCCTCAGATGAGGACATAGTGTCTGTAACTCCACTGGCCATGCAATCAGCAATAAAGCTTGACCATTTTCCAGCCAAAGTTTGACCTTTTTCTCTATTACCCTTGATCCTGCCTTGTCCACCTGCCCTGATCTTTTCTCTTGTGCATCTACACTATAAATTCAGGGGAATTTTTGTAACTTGTGTGAGCAGTGACGTACCCACAGAGCTCACTTCTTTGTACAGTGATTTCAAGGAGTTTATTGGAACATAGGTAAACCCCACAATTATGCCATTGAAAATGCCACCTTTTCCTCATGGTTGCATGCTGAGACAGTTCTGAGCATTACTTTTGTTCCATGGGAGCCAAACTGAGGGCACCAGATTTATTTCCTGTAGAAAATCTGTGAGATATTGATAGACTTGGGGAGAGAACACACAGATTTTCTTCTGTGATAGGAAAGTCTAAAACTGTGATTTTTCCTTTGTTCATTTGCAAAATACAAGTAAAACCTAGAACACACAAATAAACCTCTTACTGCAAAGCAAAATTTCCTAGAGGGAAAAAAAAAATGAGGAAGGTGAAGGTCAGTCCAAATGTTTTGCTGAGATAAATTCAGAGCATTCATTCAGAGTAAAACTATATATGGCTTTTTTTTAATGCAATAAACACATTATTTTTTAAAGTTTCTTGAAATTTTTAAAGAAGTATTCCATGTGGAAAGTATTGCTACAGAATACTTTGTCTTCCTCATTTTGTTTCATTTGTTTCTCCACCCTCACATGAAATTTGCTTGAAAACAATACATTTTTTTAGGCATTTTGAAATATGTCACTTTCATCAGCAGGCAGGCAGTCTGACAACATTGTTTTGAACAGCTTTAAATGGTGGTGATTCTGGCTCTAAAACACTATACCTAATTTAAGACATTTAAACTAGGAATACAGTTATTGTGGACTTCTGTTTTCAGTGGAGAGAAAGAGATGCCTCCAAAAAACAAACTATACTAATACAAGCTTCAGTTATCACACATGCATCCATCAGATCAGGTAGACATGTGGAGCCCACATGAACTCCACAACTGTTTTGACCAGCCAGGTGAAGACCAACAAAGGTATGGATGCACAAGTCACAGTGAAAACACTAGAGTACTCTGTCAGTATGGCCTTTTGCTTCATGAAGACTTAAGATAGATAGTCTTTAGTCATGGACTTAATTCTGTTGGATGTACTCAGGCTTGGATTCAATAGCTAGGAAAAAGTAAAACCTGGTACAATTGAGTTTAGCTATAGGAATATTTGTTAGGAAAAGATATAGTGTTGGCCCTGTCCACTTTCTTCACTGGTGTTCAGGGCTGGTGTAGCTAAGCAGCAAATAAATGGTCTCACATTAAAGAGAGGAAAAAAGCAGTGGAAGAAGGTGAGCCGTGATAGCTTAAAACCTCCTCCTGAGGTGGTGCAATCAATACATTACCTTTTGTTCATGCCTTCTTCCTAAATGCACGGCTTGGGTCTTTGTCCGTGATTTGGGCTTGGAAATCTCCATATATCACCTCTATCCCCTATTTCTCCATCTCCCCTTCAATTTTCTTAATGGTATTCAGGGAGAATCAGACTTTTTATTTTTCACATGACATCAAGGCACTGTATTAAATATAGGATTTGGGACTTGGCAAATCAACAAGGACATTGTACTAAGGAGACAAAGAGTGACTGAACAGTTTAGCTAACCGACATACAAGCAGAAGTAATGCTCCACAGTAAGAGGATTGCCGGCTCTATTGTTGGGTCCACCACAGGAACCAACTTATTGCAACATTAATTTCCCATCTCACATGGAAGTTATTTAAGGGAGAAGACTAACAAGCACACAGTGCCCACAGTTTAATCCTATTGTCATCCTGATGGATTTATATTTGCTGCTGGGTTTTAGGGGTGGAATGAAGCTGCTTTGTTATTATTTCAATTGTATTTGTTGGGGGAGAAAAAACAACCCTAGGATTAGGAAAACATGGCTTCTGCTACCTTTAGATAGTCAGGAACTTATGTTCTGTTAGTGTAGGTATAAAATGTCTAAAATTATACCTTAGTGATGCAGAAATTCTTCACTCAGGGATGATAGAAATATTTTTAACTGTAATTAAGGCTTGCAAAATGTCTTTTTTTGGCTACATCTGTTCTTATGACTTCATCTCATTTCTCATTTGCCTTTTTTTTAATATGTATAGCGACAGTCACAGCAGTACATGAGGCCAAGTGTAAAGTATAGTGCAGTTTCCTACTTTCTGCATCTTGGAAATATTGGAAGAAGTTCACCTATAGGTGTATATTTTATCTGCAATCCTAAGGTGTGTAATTAATTAGTTTTACAGTTACAGGCAACTACCTTACTGACATTAGACAACAACAGCAGCCATGTCCAGTACACTAGCCACTCAAATATTTAGTTATCCAGGTTTGAACCAGGCTTCAGAGCTTATAGTGAAGTTTTTAGCAGAAAGCTGTTTAACTTTACATGCACAGAAAGGGAGTCAGATCTTTGGATTACCAAGCAGATAAACTAGAGATTCAGTTTAGCTAAATCCTCAACTGATGTTGATTGTCATAACTCCATTAAAGTCAGGAAATGTCACAGTGATTTACATAAGTAACAAAATTAGACCTGTAGCTTTTATAGCTTTTTTTTAAGGTGATTGTTCCTTTTCAAGGTGTTCATGGTCAGAGTGAAAAACACAAGAGTCAGGAGTTCTCATTGTCTGTATTGAAATCACAAGTCACCATTTCTTGTGCTTAGCAATTCCAGGCAAGTTTTGTTTGGGAAACAAAATCAAAACAAGACCAAAACCCACCACCACCAAAAAACACAAACCAAAACCAACCAACCAAAACCAAAACAAACAAAAAAGCCCACCGCAACCAACCAAAACAACCAAACCAAACATGAACAAACAAACAAAAAACAAAACAAAAAATCAAAACCAACACCAAACAACACCCACAAATATTTTGGGGGTGAAAATTGCCCCATTTTTTTTTTCCATAAATGATGATGATGATGATGATGATGATGATGATGATGATGATGATGATGATGATTATTATTATTATTATTATTATTTTTTTAATTTGCTGAAACACTTTACCTGCACATCTATATCCAACATTTTTATCTCCATTATGCTTAAGGACAAAAAATAGAAAACAAACAAAAAACCCCATTTTCAATTTCTTGTGAACAGTGCTTATTCATTTTTCAGCCAGTTTTAACTGAAAAAAAATCTTTGCTAAGACTCAACTTGCCTAAAGCTTTATCTTTCTTCCTTGAAGTACATCTAAATGCTGTCTTTCTTTACTCTTTATTTGGCTGCATCAGTCTAGTGTTCACGTTTCTTTCTAATGCTCCTCATTATGACTTTTTATTAAAACATGTTTTTTTCTCATGTATGTGCATTATATTTTTTACTGCTTGATACTTTATTCTATACAGATGGAACACATGCAAGGGTTTGTCAGTCTAACAGTCTTCCTCTGTCAGGCTTTCTTTAAAAATAACTCTTTAAGTATTTCTTGATCTAGATCTCTGCCTTATGCTCTTTGGAGTAAGGAACATATCTGATTTTTAAGTACATAGAGTTCCTTTCTAGAATTAGTAAAAACATTTTCAAGGGTGGAAATTTGATACACAGTTCTCAAAAAAAGGCAAAAATATGCAAAATGTCAACCAGTCCTGTTTGCATAATCCTCGTACTAGGATAATATTTTTATATACCCCTAATACCTTCTGTCACACGGATTTGAAGCACGTCTGTTGAAAGTGCCTGCTTGTACCATTTTAAGTCCTATATGAGGTTCCCAGTGTTGTCTTACAACTGGTTCCTGAACTTCAGCAGCCATAATCTTCGAGGACAGCTCTGGAATCATTGATCAGAAATTACTGCAGACCATAGTTCAGTGGCTCATTTGCACTTAATATGAATACAGCTATTTAAAAATTATGAATTTGGGATTAGTTTCACCTATTTTTAGTTATCTGCAGGGTGTCTAAATACAAGCTTGTTTTCTGAGCCCTAGTTGCTAAGATTGTGGAACTCTACAGAGGGATTCCTCTGACCAAACACTGTGCCTACTTCAGTCAGAACTTGATTATTCTCCAGAATACTTTGGCTGTTCCCAGAAAAGGATCCTAAGCACTAAGCTCATATTGCAGGACAGAAACCACTTGGAAGTCTTGTATCCTATCTGTCAGCCCAGCGTGGCTGTCTTGGATAGCCAGTTGTCAGTGTTTGTAACTGAGCTGAGCCCTAAACCTCCAGAAATTTCTGAGCTGCCTTGGTTCCCTCTGGAGTCAGAAGGAAGAGTGGGGAAGAATTGTCTTTGAGAGGTAAGTATTGCTCACTCTTCAGCATAAAGGAAACTTACATGTCTAAATTTTAAGACAGATTAAGTGATCTTCTGTGAATTCCACCCTTGTTTGCATATGTGGGATGATGTCAATGTTGTAATAGTACTTTTAAAGAAACACATCCTTCCATCTTGCTTTGAAAGTTAATCTTCTTTGATTTCTTGCGTTGGTTCTGGCCTTTGTTTGTAAAGGATCCTGAGGCAGTTGCCTATTTACTTGTTTCAGTGTTTTTTTACCTGAGCAGAAGATAATAATCTCACATGGATTTTATTATTTATTATTAACACTAATATAGCACTGATTATACACAAACATATTTCAAATCATATTATGTTAGATGCTGTACTAATAAGTCAAATGGTACGGTTTCTATTCCACAGAATTTGCAGCCTGAAAGAAAATATGTGACAAAACTGTCCTAATAAAGATGTGAGGTTGATAAGGAAAAACAAAATGAATAATAGGAAATCTATAGCCAGTCAGCACTAGCAATTATAGGTCACTACCTGATATTTTCCAGTGTTTTAACATGTTTGAATAGCCGTCTCTAGACATGTGTCGTGGTTTAACTCCAGCTGGCAACTAAGTGCCAGACAGCTGCTTGCTCACTCCCTACCTTCCCAAGTGGAGTGGGGAAAGAATTGAAAGGGAAAGGAGAAACTCATGTGTTGAGAAAAGAAGAGTTTAATAAGAGAACAACATCAATAATAACAACAACAATAATAATAATAAAAATCTAACTAAATAAATATATAAATAAATTATGTGCGATGCAATTGTTCACAAACACTAGTCCTGTAGAGCAGATCCTGGAAGTGGAGCAATCCAAAGAGCAGTTCACTCTCCAACACAATCACATCAAACAGCCAGTCCTGGACCTGAACAGCCGATCCCAGAAAGAGAGCAAAAAGGCAAAAGGCCAAAACGGCAAAAGTCTGAAAACTAGTGAGGTGGAAAAGCTGGCTGAAGCTATATGTAGAGCATGATGTTAATGGTAGGGAATATCTCATTAACCAGCCTGGTTGTCAATCTAGGTACTGTTCTGCCTGTGTCTCATCCCAAGTGTGATATGTTTCTGCAACTGGAAAGTTGAAAAATCCTTGGTCTCCTTGGCTACAGCCAAATCATCATTGAGTTCTCATATTGTTTTCCTACCAACTCCAACACAGTAGCCTAGCTGCTGGAAAGAAAACATTAACTCTGCCCCAGGGAAATTCAGTGTCTTATCACATTATTCTCCTTCTAAATCTAAAACAAAAGACTGTGTTAGCTACTAGAAAGAAAAAATTCTAACTACTATGGAGAAAATTAAGTCAGTCTTAATAAAACCAGCACAACAGGCCAATGCCAGTGTAAGTTAATCATATAGGAGCATAGATGGAGTAGATCTCAGCCCAAAGATTTGATGCTGAAAACTCTAGACTGGTGCTTGAATTTGTGCATCAAGAGCTGATGTAATTGATTTGATCAGCCAATATTATGTAACTTATAATTTATGTGTATACATTTGTACTCACCTATACAGGACTGTGACCTAAGGCCACAACATAAATAGGTGTAATAGACTCAAACATCTGTTTAAGAACAGGATCAGACTTCCATGCTGTCCTAACTTGAACACAAAGTCCAACTGTCACAGGATTATCTGAACTATACAAACTCCAGTTTGTATCCTATCATCCATAAGTGAAGTATCCAGCTAAATGAAAAACTTATACAGCCGATAGGGGAACAAAACAAATTTGGGATAGGTACAGAGCACAGTCTGAGTTTTCCAGATTATTTGCTAAGCTGGTTCTCACAGGGACTTCCTGCTGCATAAATATGCAACTATTCGTTCACCTGGCTTGCTGTGCAAAGACAACTGCACATACTACCAACAAAATGTATACTTGCTAAGAAAAAATCATACTTTTTTTTGTACAACGTGTATATATTAGCATAACCAATCACACTAAGTTCATATACTAACTGTACTTTATAGGAAAAAAGAAAGAGTAAGCAAGTGGGATTTATTTCACTGAACTTGTAGTATCTACACTATGGGCTTCTTCATCTGAACTACTTATCTGAATAGGCTGTATAGTCAATAGAGAGCAATATGCTGAAGGTGCGATTGCTTTGCCATATTTTAGATCTTAGGAACACCCTATAGGTGCCTATATCTGTGCACTGACAGTGGAGAGAGGTCATATGACCTATGGAGATGGAGGTATCTACCTGTCCATGGCAAAGTTCCACCTTCATTTCTGTTGAATCTCTCTGCAATATGTGATATGTGACAAAGTCTTTGACTGAAAAAGTTTATGTTTGTTTAATTATCATCGTTGAACAAATACATTTGTCAGCCAAAGTTGTTTCAAGAGGATTAGTTGTGACAAAGGCTGCTGTTCTATATGTTGCCTGGTGTGGATTCCCTGGTGTTTAATGAGTGGTGGTGCTACTAAGTTTTCACTTGCCGTGCCTCCTTGTATTTGGGTCAAAAAATCATTTTTATGGGGAAACTTAGTATTTTTTTGTTATTTCTATCTCTCTGGCAAAATTGGTTAAAACTGGCTAGTGGATTAAAAAACTCCTGAAACAGAGATTGGATTTCCTTTGAAAATTTATGAAAAACTTCTACTACCCCTCAAAATTATCAAAAAATATAAGAATAGTTTGAAGTCTACAAATCATTACATTTATTTCTTAACTTGTGTGTTATATGTGTTCTCTTCCACTGCCCCCTAAACCTATTGCCAGCTTTGCTCATTAAAAATGAACCCTTTAAATAAGCAAAACTCGGAATGGGTAGTGTCTCAGTCTTGCCTATCATAATGCAGTACCTCTCTTGGTTGTTCTTTAAGTGTTATCATACTGTATCTAATAAATAATAGTGACGAACTGCAAACACCATGGAAAGTTGCATTGATTATAATATTAATTCAAGAGTAAACAAGATAGATTTTTTTCTTTAATTCAGGGGGAACAAAACACAGCATAGAAATTGAACATAAACAGAGTTGGGATCTGCAATTCATTTGTCTTGTTTATTATGAAATTGGGCCTAGTTAAGTTTCAAAAATGCTAATGAGGAAATAAATTAGGTAGCAATTTTCCAAGGCTATATCTCATTGGATTTATATTTGTTTACTTTTATCTATATTTATCCTTGTTAACCCCTTTTTTCTTGGAATTTCAATTTCATTAATTTTGGGGTTTTTTTACCCTTTTTCTGTATTTGCTTATTTATTTTGAATTATTGCATTTATGCGTTCCTAAAAATGAATATTTACGTTTTATAGAAAAGAAAGAGGACACGAGAGGCAAATAAACCTCTTTGAGGATCCTGTATTCTATTCTTGTCTCACAGTCAGCTGAATAACCACATCATTCAGACTGGATTTCCAAAAGCTCTTGACATTTGACTAGCTCTGTTCACACTAAAGTCAACGGTAGTTCGTTGAAGCCAGTGAGATCGGACTTAGGCCAGCAGTAATCACTTTTGAAAATTCCATCCTTAATCTCCAATAATTTCTATTGACCTTTGTGAGAAGCTTCTCTGGAAGGAAACTTTTACTGTAATTAAACTTGAAAACAAGAGGAAAATTAAGGTATTTTTTTTTTCTTAAGGCCAAGCTATATACTTACAAGTTTAAATAAAACTCACCTCTATTATTTTATTTTATTTTTTTTTTTTTAGTGAGAATCATTTTCACCATCATAAAACGTTCAAGAATAAATTATTGCATGACATGAAAGGTATATGACTTAACGTAATGTCATAGCACTAAAATTTCCTTAAGCTTTGCTCTTGGCAACATACTTAGCACATGGGCATCAGTCTGGGTAGAGGAAAGACAACACATTTACATCAGAAAATTCATCTGCCATGCAATTCCTTTCTGCTCTACAGGATTGTCACCATTAAGAAGTCAATTTTCAAACCCCATATAGTGACTTTGAGAATTACACTTGAGGACCTGCTGATATAAAACCTATCATTATCAGGTCAATCATTTCCCAAAGCAGTGACAGATATTCAACATTATTTTCAGAGATAAATGAATAGTCTCCATCGCAGCTCCTCTCCTTGTTGGCAATTTCAGTAAAGAGGCCAAGAGGTGAATAGCCTGCAGAACTTGTTCTCTTTTTTTCATGACTGGAGTTGACTTTTTTAAGTTAAAGACCTTTTGGAGAAAGTTTGCCCTCTCATAGCCTTTTTGCAAAAAGTGGTCAGGTATGTGAATTTCGAGGAACCGGCAACACCCATTGCTAAAGGGCAGGAGCTAACCAGGGAAAGGTCATTCCAATTCACAAAGGGCTTTGATATTTCAGAATAGCTGACTTTGTTATGAACTGAAGGAGAACCTCACATTTCAAATTCTTTGTGTAAAAGAAAAAATGTCATGGTCCTTGGGAAATCCACAAGAAGAGCCATCCTGAAGGTATGAATACTGGAAGCTCTTGGGAAGTTGGCTGTACAGAGGTTCCACAAGTTTTCTGTTTCTTTTAATCTATGCATTCAAATTGGAAACCACTTTGATGAGTAGCAAGATGAGGAGGGGCCAAGGTGTTTAAGAACAGAAGCTCTGACAGCTTCCAAGGTTTTATCTCCTTTTCCATGTAAAGAGGCACAGTGGGATTCCAGCAACCCCCATAGCCAACTAAGGAGAAAATGGAGAGAGTAACTGACCAATAAGAAGACAAGTTTTTTGATGGAACCCAGTAATAGGTTCCAGCACAACTCTGTCAACATTCAACAGCTGTCATAAAACATTTGTGTTTTTATGAATCATCACCTCCAGAGGAAAAACATACCTCAGGGAGCTTCCAATGAGCAATAATGAGGATACAGCACTTCTAGAGGTTAGACTCTTTTTATTTTATTTTTTTTAAATTTGTTTCTGTTCCATGTAAGCTGCCTAAATACAAATTTAGAGGCCACCTGAGGTACAGGGATGCATCTTGATCCACCTTTAGCAATACTTCTATGCTTATTTAGTCTAATTTAGTTTGCTTTTCACAGTATTTTACTATGGTATACATTTACTAGCATACACATTTGATGTCAGATACAAGGTCAATTTAGACAATTTTTTTTTTTTTTCAGAACTGGAAGCTAATTTCCACATTCTGTGCTAGATGTGTAACTGGGAATAGACAGAAAAAACTTTCTGAAAATAAGGCTTAATGGAAGTTTCTTCAACAAAGTGATAGACCTCTAAGACATGGGAAGAAAAAAATAGAAAAAATACACCTACATAACAAAAGATGAGTTTTAGTTGTTATTGTTTTTTTCTGTTTAGATTGTTCCCTCTTGCATATCTATCAGCCTACATATCTATTAGATTTTTAAGCAGCCCCAGGCAGACTAATGCTTTTATTTTACTGTTTTATTTTATTTGTCTTTATTTTCATTCCTTTAAAATGAAACAGGTCAGTGTAAGTTCCACATGAAAACTAGAGCCATGCCCTGCCTCCTGTGGAGGCATCTCTGTAGCTCTCATACACCTCTGACAAAGCCCTGATACCCACAAATTGAAGACGGCCCTTTTTTCCACTCTGCTGAGGTTTTCCTCTACCAGTCCAAGCCTTCCCTTCTGTACTCTTTAAATGCCTGCATCAAGACCTCATTCCTTGAAAGAAGAAAATATGCCTGCTTCCTGCTAAGTACCTCTTTAACAAGCCTCATTCTAAATAAACATCATCCATCACCTATCTGTGTGATTTATACCTTTCATTCAGTTGTGCTGATCCAGGCACCAAATGCAGACTAAGCTCCCTTAGGGAATGAATCCACCCTTATGAAACTTGTTCTTCCAATGCCATTTCTCATTAAAATGTTTCCTTTTTCTCTTTCATTCTGTCCCACATTTTACTCTCTCACCTCTTCCTGCCATGCATCAAGTACTTCTAGTTTACTCTTCCTACATTAGAAAAATGGTTTATTACAGGCAACCTTTCAATTAACTTTTCTAAGTAAAATGACTGTATTAGGGAAAAGTTTGTGTAGCAGCCAATAAAATGTCAGATAATATTGAATGCAGGCTTTGACTAACCTTGCAACCCAGTAAGTTATTATGTGCAAATGTTACAACTTGATTTTGAAGAGAATACACATGTATGATGAAGCCATTTTACGGCTAAGCTGAGTGATTGATGAGAGCATTCTGATCCATCTCAACAAGATAAACTCAGATAAAAGAATCTGCTGATACTTAAGACTTGACAATTTATTATCTGAAGACTACTGTAAAAATGATTTTAAAATTCCCTTTATTTAGGTGGATTTTTTTTATCGAAAGTAATAAAACATATTTTCCAGAGTAACTGTCTATGATCAGAAACTCTTCATGCTAGTTAGCAGTAAATTCCACTAAGAAATAAAAATGAGACAAAAGAAACATTGCTGTTTGTCCTAGCTGCTTCTTGAAGCTGTTGCATGAAAGCTAGTCAAATGGGAACTTGTTTTTCTGTTAAAATTGTAAACCTTTTATTATACTTAAGATCCTGTTATGGGCCAAAGGGAAATGTAGCAAATATATGAAGTTAAGGATTTATTATTAATAAAATTGAAATCTTAACAGTATAACTAGACAAATATTATTAGTTCGGATTTATGTATTACAGAATAAGCAAATAAAGAATACTTTAAGCATGAAAAAATGTCAGCAATATAGCAAAGCAGTTATAACTGTTCCACACACATTAGTACCTATCCTTTTTAAGACCATGATGCTCACTCTTCCACTGTCCCTGTGGATCCTACAATATCAGTTTTCCTCAAGAAAAAGAACATATGGACCAGGTTCCAAGTTCTTTAATGAGAAAACAGTGATGCTAATGGGCTTTCTTCTTTCTTCCTCATTCCTCCTTTTTGGGGGGATTGGCATGGGTTATTTGTGTATTTTCTAACATACTTATACACCTTTTTCTTTCTTCCTTGTTTGCAGCTTCATATTACATCTCAGTTTACTATACATAGTGTGTCCTACATATGTTAGATACTTGGTCTTTGTTGTCTTTGTTCTCCATAAACCTGATTTCACTGAGCTCACAGTCTTAATTTCTTTCCCCATTGGTTACCTGTTGACAATCTTAGAGTCCAGGACTAGACTGTAAATTGAGATCCATTTCTCCTACCTTAACCCATCAAAAGTTAAACCAAATCTTTGATGGAAGAGAGTGAGACTGAGAGAGAGAAGCACTTCCAAAGGACCAAAAAGGAGCCTAAATGGTATAGATTGAATTACATACTGGAGGCTCTTGCCTTTCTCACTTAATGAGAGTTATAACTCCTTCTTTTGGCACCAGCTACAGAGGGAGCTTATGCTTCTTAGTTTAGTGCAATGCTTAACATATAATGGCATGACTATCCCACCAATTCCCTGTGCTTTCATTATGGTAATATAGATCCCAGACTTTTAATGAAATATGAGAAGGGTTGGGGTTTTTTTTGTTTTTTTTTTTTTGTTTGTTTGTTTGTTTTTTTTCTGAAAATGGTTGCTTCAGTTTACTCTGTCTTTCCACCTCATTTTCAACATTGGCAAGCTTCTTTCATTGCCCTCAGATTCAACCATGTCAATTTACTTGAAAAGAAGGCAAAATCAGCAATCCTCCAACCCAAATGAATTGTCTGGAAAGCTCTTGTTGGCTTCCCTGAAAACTGGCTTATTCTGCATTTATTGCTGTATTCAAGCTTTCTGGATTTCAGACAAGTATTACCTAAATCGACTGTGGTGATCTCAAAAAAGACCTATTTTGGTGACATGGCTGCAAGAACAAACTGAGTTTCTACTATTAGGACTTTTTTTCTTCTGTGACTCTTAGTTCTGTTTAGTTTCATTAATCCAGTGAAATATATTGCTCTAGCAACAATTAGAGCCAGAAGACCTTGTGCCTCTGCTCTAACTCATTTGCTATCCCTAACCTTGGGCAAGATTTTAAATCATTGTTTCCTTTCATCTCTAAAACATGAAACGGGGGAACTGGTATAGCCTGATCCCAAAGATAGCAATTGTCAAGATTCTGGAACCATCTGCCTACCATATGAATAATAATCTACATGTATTTCCTATACACATAAATAATAATAACAAATGTAATTGATAATAATGCATTTTCTTGCTGTGCCTATTCTGTCAAATGGAGTACAAGCAGAAGAACAGCAATAATTGGTATGAGTAATCAACCATGACAACAATGAAAATTTCAACTGAAAATGAGTGCCAGATGCTGAAAGAAAAATAGTGAATAAATGGATAATATTAACCTAAAGGTGCAAAAAAGAAAATTCAATTTTATGAACATTTTCTGAGATGATGAACTTGTTTTTTTTTCTCAACTGGATAAAATATACCAAAAATATTTATCAGGAATAAATAATATTTCACTTCAAAATACTTTCCTTTAACAAAATAATGTATTTCCATCTTTATTCAAGTCCTTAAAAACTTGTCTATATATTAGAATCTAAGACAAAATGTTATAACAATGTAAAAAAAATGTATTACAAGACAAATATCAAGTTTTTGTTCCACAAATAATGAAAAGAGACATTACAATTCCATCAGGGTCCTTCCTGTATTACTTTAAATTGAACTGTAAATTAAATCAGTCTTACTTCCTAAAACTTTTCCATTTCAATGAAACTTTGTACCCTCACTTTATAATATTTGTCAACATATTTCTGACCAGATGCAGTCATAACACATACTCAATAAGCCCTGTTTCTACCAGCTACAGAAGCTAAGATTTTACTTCATCTGACATTACTGCATATAAACAATGTCTCATTTAGATGCTCTGTCACTCATGCTTGCTCTCTCACTGGACAGACCAAGACCACCATTCAGCAATTCACATGGCACAAGGTTAGATCACCCACTGGAGAGGGCCAGATCTGTCTCTGCTGACTTCAGATGGAACTTAGACCATCTAATCTCCTAATTTAAAATCGTGTTAAGGGTTTAATCTTTGGTAAGAATAATATAGGAACCTTATCTCATGTTTCAAAGATTTCTAGTGATATATTTCCATTCTGGATCAGTGTTCAAGGTCATAATTTAGCTGCAGAGAGTGTTATCATGGAACTCCTGGGTTATCATGGAAGTTAGCAAGACTATACTAACATTCATAAAATAGATACATCCTGATTTTGGAATTATTACCCAAGATAATTTAACTACCTGCTAGTGAAAGTTTATT
Organism: Streptopelia decaocto; assembly: GCF_964273445.1. Taxonomy (NCBI): domain Eukaryota; kingdom Metazoa; phylum Chordata; class Aves; order Columbiformes; family Columbidae; genus Streptopelia; species Streptopelia decaocto. The sequence continues at coordinate 74,777,605 of NC_138657.1, forward strand.
TTTCTACCCATTGAGGATATTCAAGTATAGCTAAGGTTTTATTTTTTATGTTGCTTTTGAGCAGTCAAATGAAACAAGGTGCAGCTTAAGACACTCTTACCATCTTGAACAATTTCTAATGGTTTTGAAACAATTCCTATATAACATGTCTGTTCTGTCAAAGTAAATATTTGCATTTCATTACCATGTGGAAATACACAATTGTTTTGTCACACTTTCAGTTTATTTTGAGGCAAGTCATCCTCCCAATCCCAGTTCACTGAATCTCTTGCTCTCCAACTGTGAGTGAAGCTCAGTATTGAAGCTTTAAATTATTGTCAAGAAAATCATCATCCTCATCTCATCTCATCTCATCTCATCTCATCTCATCTCATCTCATCTCATCTCATCTCATCTCATCTCATCTCATCTCATCTCATCAAGGCAGCTGTACCTTGAAGGAATACAGTTTCCACTACCTTACCTTCGGCCCTGATCTGGTGGAAGTGCATTGGGCTGAAAGAGATGCAACCATTTCTATCTGGAGTTTGTTTCTGGAAGAGAACACTGAATGCCACGAAGACTGGAGTGGTTCCGTGCAGGTCAAGAGTTTTTTGATCCTAGTGACTGTTAACAACAAAAATGAAGGCACCTCTGCATTGTCCCAGTGCCCGGGCACTGGCTGCCTGGGGAACAGCTTTGCAGAAAAGTTCTTGGGGAGTCCTGGTAGACACTTAGTTGAACATGAGCCAGCAATACACCCTTTGTGAGAGGATGGCTAACCACATACTGGGCTGCATTAGCAAGTCCATTGGCAGCAGGTTGGGGGAAGTGATTAACACATTCCCTTCAACACTAGCAAAACCAAATCTGGAATGCTGAATTTCCTCTGTATGAGAAAGATATTGAAGTAAACTCAGACTTGTCTAGCATAAAGCTATCAAGATGTATGGGTACCTAGGGTGTAAGACATACAATGAGAAACTGAGAAAGCTGGGTTTATTCAGTCTTAAGAAGAGCAAAATAGGTAAACGTAATTAAATACATATTAGGTAGTAAAAAAGATAGTAGAGTCATAGTCCTCTTGGAGGTAGACATAGAATGGACAGAAGGTAATGGATAGAGGTTACAGAAAGTGAAATCCTGATCAGAAATTAGGAAAACAATAATCTCACAATCAGGACAGTCAAACATCAAAGCAGAGGCCTAGACAGGAGGTAAAATCTTCATTCCTGGCGATACACAAAATTTGGCTGAACAAGGACCTCAGTCAAATTATGTGGCTTTTAAATTTGCCCAGCTTGGAGCCATGCTGAGCCTTCAGGAGTTCTTCAAAACTGAGATTACTGTATTATTCTCTGATCTTAAATGTAGGAAGCTGTTAAAAAATCAGGTTATCTGGCCTCACAGGTACTGACTCAAAGGTCTAATTGTAGATGTTCTACTGGAAACCATGACAACCATAAACCCCATATGGTTAAATTCTCTCCATATCAGAATAAAATTAAAGCAATAGTAAAAAAAAATAATATGAAAGAAAAAATCAAGAATTAAATAAATTTTCATTAAAAAAACCTCTCAGGAAGAAGATTATAAATATTACATTAAATAAATAATTAAAAAAAAGATTTACCGTTTAATCTTTAAATGAACTAACTTGTAAATAAACTAGTCAAGACTTAAAAAAAATCCTAGAAAACTCAAGTTAAAAAAAATAATTACAAAGCAAATATTTTTGAAATGTCTAGATGACATCTGAAAACAAAACCAGCAACAAAAAGTTTCTCACCTCCTTTGGAGCAAACCAAATAACACAACTGGCATTTCTTGTCTGAGATCACATTCTTATTTCCTCCCCAGCAATTCACTTCTCTCTAATTTCTTGTTTTGCAGGAGTTCAGGGCAAGTCTCTCAACTTCTTCATAGCCATGCAACCTGTAGGGGTTGTTTCGGCTGATCATTTATCTCTCAAAGCAGACTATAAAAGAAAAAAAGGCCCAAATGAGAAGAAAATGCCCTTTTATATATTTTGAGCATGGAAAGGGGAAACTTCCGAAGATTTATGGGGCCGGGACCAGAAAAGAATGAAAAGGAATTGTGTTTTGCCTCAGAATTATGTGACTTCTGTCAGGTGACTTCAAATTGTTTCTCCACCTCCTAGTGGGCATTGTGTTGAGTGGGATGATTGCTAAGCTCTAGTACTTGTACAACATTTGCTGACATGGATACATATTCCAGCAGTTCAAAAATGTTCTGAGATATCTGCACATATTCATGATAACAACCTGCATCTTGCGAAACAGAGTGTGAAGTAAAGTCAATGAAAAACTTCCACGCAGTGACCACTAATCCCTAGGTCTCAGTGTCCAGAGTTTCCATTTAGAAGTTGTGAAATGCTATAATAGTCTCATTTGGGCTCTCATTATGTCATTACAGCTCTTCCCCACTCCCACTTTGCCACTTTGTGGCAAAGTTTTATACAGGAAGGGCAAGAGATGTCAACAACTGAGTCTTGCTTTTCTTCTCAACTGTTCTTCTGTGTAGTAGTCCAGAGCCAGAAGCACAGATAAGAGAACATACTGAAAAGCCTGTTCTTAAGAAATTCAGAGCACCCGGTTGTGTGAACAGATGTGAAAGTGAGTGCCTTCTGACATGCTCTGGGTTTCATATGCAGATGAAGTAAGAACTAATATTTACATTATCCATACATTGCAGACTAGAAAGGCTGAAAGACTAAGACTGGCAGGTGAACTTTGATCCCATGCAGAGTTTGAACTCTATTCATTTCATTTAAATTATGCTTTTTCCATGGATTTTTTTTTTTTTTTTTTTTTTTTTTTTATGTTTTCAGGGGATAAGGTAAGTCTCCTGAAGATACAGACTCTCCTTTGAGTTGCAGGGGCCTACTTCATGTTCCTAGTAGGACCCATGAAAATCCACATATGTACCTCCCCTGCTATCATATGTGCTCACAGCCAGGAAACTTGTTTTGAGATGTAGTTTCCAGCCTCTCAGTTCTATCAGAACTGTACTGGACTTTCCTAATCTTATATGCAGAATCCCTTGGCACTTCTCAGATTCTCGTTAAGAAAGAGTGAACCTGTCATATAACTTCATGGACATTCTCCACATCCATACTTCAACTAATATTGTCTTCCCTCTGAATGATACCACTTTATCATGGCTGTCTGAAGACAGAACTTTTTACTTCCCAGAGAGGCAGTTATAAAGACAGGCTCTTAGTCTTTTCTGGCCTGGAAGGGGAAGGCCCAACAAATGCTGCATTTACTAGGAATATGAGACAGAATTTCTTCAAGGCAGTAGAGGCATTTAACACGTTCATCTGTCACTAGAATTTGACTGTCACAACAGAGGCAAAATTCTAAGCCTAGGGATTTAAGGAAAGAGCTGACTGTGGAGAGGTTTAATAAATGTCCCAGACTGGGTAAAGAAAGATGTGTCAAGTTATTAGTTCTGATCAAAACAAAAAAAATGAATATAATACTAATTCTACCCTTTTGGCCACATAGCACACTGGGAAAGGGAAATGTAAGATAAAAGGAAGGAACAAATTGCTCCAATGCATTTAGATGTCCTGTGGCAGAGAGCCCAGAGAGTAGAATAAGACTGTCTCCAAAAGTATGGATTAATAGAAATACTTATAACATCAGTTATGAGCTTCCATTATGCTAAGACACATAAGGGTTAAACAATGGGTAAGAATCTTTATCAGAAACTATCACATTACAGAATCACAGAATCACAGAATGGTTAGGCTTGGAAAGGACCTCTGGAGATGATCTAGTCCAGCCCACCTGCTAAAGCAGGTTCACCAGAGCAGATCACACAGGAATATGTCCAGGTGGGTTTTGAATGTCTCCAAAGAAGGAGACCCCACAACCTTTCTGGGCAGCCTGTTCCAGGGTGCTGGCACCCTCAAGGCAAAAACATTTTCTCCTCATATTCAGATGGAACCTCCTGCGCTTCAGTCTGTGCCCGTTGCCCCTCATCCTATCGTTAGGCACCACTGAAAAGGGTCTGGTCCCATCCTTTTAACATCCACCCTTGAGATACTCATAAACATTGATGAGATCCCCTCTCAGCCTTCTCTTCTCCAGGCTGAACAGACTCAGCTTTCTCTGTCTCTCCTCATAAGAAAGATGCTCCAGCCCCCTAATCATCTTTGTCATTCCCTGCTGGACTACCTCCAGTATTTCCTTGTCCTTCTTAAACTGGGGAGCTCAGAACTGGATGCAGTACTCCCAATGAGGCCTCACCAGGGCAGAGTAGAGGGGGAGAACAACCTCCTTTGACCTGCTGGTCACATGCTTCTTAATGCGCTCCAGGATACCACTGCTCTTCTTGGGCACAAGGGCACACTGATGACTCATGGTCAACCTGTTGTCAACCAGAACTCCCAAGTACTTCTCTGGTGCTGCTTTCCAGCTGGTCCAACCCTAACCTGTACTGGTGCCTGGGGTTATTCCTACCCAGGTGCAGCACCCTACACTTGCTCTTGTTGAACTTCATCAGGTTCTTCTCTGCTCAATCCTCCAGCCTGTCCAAGTCTCACTGAATGGCAACACAGCCTTCTGGTGTGTCAACCTTTCCTCTCAGTTTGGTATCATCAGCAAACTTGCTGATGGTGCACTCAGCCTCTTCATCTAGGTCACTGATGAACAGATTGAACAGGACTGGGTTTAACAATGACCCCTGGGGAACCCCACTAACTATAGGCCTCCAACCAGAATTTGCACCATTGATCACAACCTTCTGAGCTCTGCCATCCAGCCAGTTTATGATCCATCTCATCGTGCATTCATCCAGCCCACACTTCCTGAGCTTAGCTATGAAGATGTTCTGAGAGACGGTCTCAAAAGCCTTTCTGAATTCAAGGTAAATAACATCCACTGCTCTTCTCTAGTACCCAGCCAGTCATACCATCACAGAAGCCTATCAAGTTGGTCAAACATTATTCCACTTTGGTGAACCCATGCTGACTACTCGTGATAATCTTCTTTTCCTCCACATGCTTGAAGGTTATGTCCAGAATGAGCTGTTCCGTTACCTCTCCAGGGATGGAGGTGAGCCTGACTGGCCTGTAGTTTCCTGGGTCATCCTTCTTGCACTTTTTGAAGACGTTGGCCTTCCTCTAGTCCTCGGGCACCTCTCCTTTTCTCCAAGACCTTTCAAAGATGATGGAGAGTGGCTTGGCAGTAACATTTGCCAACTTTCTCAGCACTAGTGGGTGCATCCCATCAGGGTCCATGGATTTGTGAGTGTCCAGGTTGTGTAAATGACCTCTAACCTGGTCTTCCTCAATCAAGGGAAAGTCTTCCTTTTGCCAGACTTTGTCTCCTGTGTCTAGAGTCTGGGATGCCTGACGGCCAGTTTTAGCAGTAAAGATGGAAGCGAAGCAGGCATTCGGTAACTCTGCCTTCTCTGTATCATCCATTACCAAGGCACCCTCCTAATTCAGCAGTGGACCTACATTTTCCCTAACCTTCTTTTTGCTGCTGATATACTTGGAGAAACCCTTCTTTTTGTCCTTGACATCCATGGTCAGATTTACTTCCTAGTGGAACTTGGCCTTACTCACCATGTCCCTGCATACTCTAACAGCCTCCTTGTATTCCTCCCAGGCAGTCTGTCCCTTTTTCCACATTGCATAAACATCCTTCTTCCACCTGAGTTTTGACTGGAGTTCCTTACTCATCCATGCTGGCCTCTTACTTCTTTTACTTTTCCTCTTCCTCATAGGGCTTTCTGGTTCTCATTTTGGGAGGCAGCTAAGGAATATTTGTCGCTGCTCTGGTTGGTATGGCATGTTCCGCATTTGGCTGTGACGGCATCAGCATCACCATTTTTGACCCCACCCCCCAAGCTCATCATTTTAGAGCCTGCTCCACCTCACAACTCCATGCTTGCTGTCTCATCCCACAGCATGTCACAGGCGAGCCTGAATATATCCCCATCTCTCATCATATCTATTTTAAAGTCCTGTCAATGAGCCCTGCTAGCTTTTGTGCGAAGACCCTCTTTTTTTTTGTGTGTAAGGTGAACTTTATCTGATGCCAGTAAACCCAGTGCCATGTAGGCCATCCCATTATAAAAAACAACCGAAAAAAAAATTATGGTGTTGACACCAACCACAGAGCCATGTGTTAATAGAGTGCACCCATCTGTTTCTTCTAATGTCACTGCCCATGACTGGAAGAAGAGAGGAGAAAATAACCTGAGCACCTGATTCCCTCACCAATCATTCCAAGACCATAAAGTCTTTTTTAATTGCCCTTGAGGATCCTTTACAATTAAGGGAAAGAGAGATCAGTACACCCAAAAGATCTTATCCAAAACCAGGCAGCTCAGGTAGATCAACTGGATTGCCATATGGACATGCCACCTTTCCTTCAATAACTACAAGAGCCTAAACTGACCTATCCTTCTAAGTTCAGATGCCTAAATGTAAGCGATAAAAATCACACCAATGTGACTCTCACAATAACACCAATCATTTAACTTAATGACGGAGTGAAACAGTCAAAGAGTGTAATAGAACAACCATAATGCCGGTCATTTCATGAAATATCTGAAAATTTCAGTTATTTCATGAAATGACTGCTTTCACCATCTTGCTGTAACATACAGCTAGAATTAGAAATGAACAAGCTACAACTGCGTTCTTAGTTACTACATTTGTATCTGAGCACAGTTGTTCTCTCCCTCTGGTTGAATTCTTATGTAGGTTCTTATCAGGAAACTTCGCTGTTGCAGTTCCCGTTCAGCAGATAAATTTTTTGCTGTTCTGTTATTTTTCCCCCTATTGTTACCAAAATAATAATGATTATAAACATAACTTTAAAAGCATGCCATGCTAGGGATGGTTGTGCAGCAATATATCATTCTGAACTCTACTGTATTTGTTTATGGTGAAGTTTTTATATTAATGTTTCCATTGCTTATCACAGACACTGGCATTATAAGTGCTTAAGTCAACTCAGCTCAGCTATTTATTAAGATGAGTTTCACTGTCATTTCCTTGAGTACAATCCTTCCTGCCTCCATTCAGGGAAGCTGGTTTATTTCTGACACTCACTGCTACTTGACTGTCTTTACCCATCACACAATTCAGTCCATCAGCATTAAATAAATTAATAATACTTGAGATTCCTGGTAATTAATAATTATGCTTTTCAGAGACAACAGGTTAAAATAAATGAAAATTTAGAATAATTAGAAAACAATCTAACACCTGAATATCCAGTCACATGTGAAATTTCAGGTGTTAGAAACCTCAGCCCTTGAGTTTTAGGTTCAACACTTCTGGGTTATTCTGATTTTTGGTACTCCATACAATTTCCTGAAATACAATTTCTGTTTAAGGACTTGACCTTTACTGATGAATATTAACTAGTCCAATGGAGTATTCATAAGAAGCTGTGCTTCCATATCTTCCTTGGCAATTTTCCTGTGCACCAGTTGTTATTTTTTCCATAGCGAATGGCTCAGGTGGAAGCATTGACATGAAGTGTTTCTTATCTGAACATTTACCTGTAAGTTGTCTTCCTTAGGCTACTCTTGAACAGGATTTTTTTTCTCCCATTTGTTTTCTTGAGTGCCTCCCAACAGAGAAGATTTTACATCATGATCTTCTCTATTATCAACAGAAACTCTTACACTGGACTCAGTGGACCTGGAGTAATTCATAGCAGCTGATGGTTTAGCCACATGTTATTATTTCTTCCCCTACCAGACACATGTATAACTAGGACTAATTGCTTGGTTAGGGGTTACTTGACTATATTGACACTAGAATGCTTAATAGACTGCAGCTTAGAAGTGTCCAAGAAAAGAAATGTATTTTGAGAAGGGATTTGTAGCTATTATTAAAAAGGACACAGAAAGATCATACATAATACTTAGCCAAGCCCTGTTAGGAGACAATATGTTATTCTTTGACCTCTAATTAGCTTCTTGCAGGAAAACAAAACAAAACAACAAAAAACACAACAACAACAACAGAAGAGAAGGAAACAAACAGACAAACAACAACAAAGACAAAACAAAGACAAAAAACCCAGCCAACATAGGTGTGGGCAGTTGAATTTGATAGAGACCAAACAGGACTCCACTAAATGAGGAGGTCAAATGGGGTTTCACTTTTAAGTGTCATGTAAAAAGAACTTCTGGATTTTGTGGGTTATTTTATAGGAATTTTTTCCCCAAAATTGTACATGTATTTTTTAAATATTGATGGACTTACTTCTCCTTTTTCTTCTCTTTTATTTTTTTTGTCAGCACATTGAAGAATCATTCTAAAACTGTTACCTTGAGTGGAGAGGTGTAAACAAAAATCCAATGATATTATAGTCCATGGCATGTCCTATTATAGGGAAAAATAGCTACCAAATTGCATGCATTGTTTGATAGCTAATCCTAACAAATGGACAGACTTGTGTAACTAATTGATTTTTCACTTGGCTGGTAGAGCCAAGAAGATTTTTGTTTTCCTCACTGAAAAAAATCCAGAAAACAAACAAAAAAACCCAAACAAAAACAAACAAACAAAAAAAACACACAAACAAAAAACTCTTGGAGAGAAACAAAAGACCACTTTATTTTGTTTTCGTATCTCTTAACTTGTCTGAAATTACTGAAGGACATCTGTAAAAAATGAAAGTTTCATTTTTGTTTGAAAATATGAAGCAGAAATAATGTGACTTTGCCTGTTCTGGAGGCATGAAATTGTTTTTGTTTATTATGATTCGGTGTGCAAATAGTTCTTGTGCTGCAGCATCTCAGCCCGTGGGCTGACATCACATACTGTCCTCAGGGTCCTGTCTGGCCATCCTAGGGCTGTGTCTGACACTTGTTACTCCCCCCACCCATGAGCTCAGCCCTGACCTGTCACCACAGACCAGACAGATCATGGTGAAAAAATAAAAAAAAAAGAAGAAGAGCTGTTATGTGATTCTATGATGGTATATATTGGGCTGATTGCAACATGGCAAGGATATAAAATTCAACTTCAAAAAGCATCTACATATGTGTAGAATACAAAGTCTGTGAGATAGGATTACTAGAAGCAGTAGTATTTATATGATTTAAGTAAGTGCTTAAGAGCTTTTCTAGGTAAAAAAAAAAAAAAGAAAACAAGTTCTGTGGATTTAAAAAAGTCTAGTAGTCCAAATTAACAGTAATGAACACAATCTGATAGCAATTAATACTGACAGCTCAGCAGAAGAGGAAGTTTATGACATGTCAAAAGGCATGGTAGTTAAGCTTACTATTTCCTGGAGAAAGAAGTATTAAAAGAACAACTAAACACAGTTGTTCCATGAATGACTGCTTTCAGAGAACAAAAAGAACCACGAGTTCATAGGGCATGTGTCATTACTTGTCAAGATCAGCAGTAATTGGCCAAATTTTAACCAAGAAAAATACTTTTGAAAAGTAATTGAAAATCTGGGGAAGTAACAGAAAGGGGGAAAATGAGTATAATATTGATTTTTGAAAAGAAAAATTACAAGAATGAGCATGGTAGTTATCATTTCCTAGGCTCAGCTGAAAAGTACACTGAAATAATGGATCAAATACTACAAAATAATAATTAGAAAACTTCTAGATAATGTTATGAGCACAATAAGCTCAGTGGGCTTACAAAAGGAAAGTAGTGGAGAGACTCATCCTTACTGTATTGCACCCAATATACCTTCCAGTATCTATACAAAGATATAGAAAAATAGATTTGTGCCACTAGTAAGTCAAGAGTTTTCTCTCAATTGTCTGTAGAGCCTTCCAGAGGAGGTGTCCTGAAGCTGTGGAGGAACTTACATAAAAAATCTTCTGCTGTGCATTTTGATAAAGCAGTTGAACATGCATTTTTTGAAACAGAAACGTGACATATTATCTGAGGTCTGTCACTGTTCAGATGCTAAGAAAAATGTTTTTGGTTCCTGGTATGGAAAGGGAGATATTCTGAAGTGCTGAAAACAGCCAGGAGATGGTTAGAGTGTTTCTCAGACCTTTTAATTTTTGCCATAATGGTGTTTCGTACTCTCCAAGAAATGAATTTGATTGGTATCCCTTGTTTGGGACAATGCCATAGCCCTTGTAATATTATTGCACACCACTACAATAAAGAATAAGTAATATTGAATTTATCTGACTCTATAGGAGCTAGATTTTAGAAAAGCTTTTGCTGTCCACCTTAGCTGAGAATGTCATCAGTCAACTTGAGTCTTTGCCTGGAGGTATAGACATGTGCTGACATAAATGACATGTATGCAATAAGCCCTTCCCCACTCCACCTGCAAATGAAAAAATATCTAAACCATAGGCAAGTTGCATAAAACTTTCACATCCCTTTTATTCTCATAGAGAGTGCTTAATCATTTGGTTTGGCAAGAAGCAGTCTGGGCTAAAATGACACCTTCATAAAGAAAAAAAAACCAAACAAACTTTTTCACTTAAATGCCATCCTAAACCTCAGGAATTGAAACACTTTGCAGATATTAAACAAGACATCCTAAACCATGTAAACTTCTCAACTGAGTAAATCTACTGAGGTTGATAAAACTACTCTCAGGAGTAAGTGCTACCTATTGAAGTAAAAGTGGTTGGGACTGGGTCCTCACTTTCACCATCCCTCTCTGCACTATAAGTGTTATTAATATTTATGGTTATTATTAATCAAAATCTCACAGATGGGGAAACTGACCATCAAGAAATGATTTATTAAAGGTCATGGAATAAATCTTGTTGCAGAAGCTAGATGAAATTATTTCTAACCCCTTTCTTTAAACATAGGATTAACAATTCCCATAATAAGAAACTTATACACATGCAAGGATTCTTAAAAATATAGTGGGAAGTAAATAAATAAATAGCTATATGTATGAACATATGGTATATTCCAAAGTTGAGATTTCTCTACTGCTTTAATTCCACCCAAGTTAACTGGCTAACACTAGGAATGTACTTAGTTGAAAAAAAAACCCAACTTTTCTGGTCCTATGTGGTTTTGGGTAAGAAAGAAAAAGGTAATAATTTACTTTTCAATTAATTTTCAGGGTCATAAGAAACCGCACTTTGATGGTTACCCGCATTTCAGTGTGTGATGGGCCTATGGGGTGCAGAAAATGGATCATGAAGCCAGACAGAAACTGAATTATTGCTAACAGTAAATAAACTCTTTTTTTCTAAGACATTGAAAGTCAAAGTTATTATTTCATGAAATAAATAACCATTTAGCTAAAAGATCTGGAAACAAAGACTCCAAAGGAAAGAGCTCATGGAAAAGAGGAGATTTTATCTTCGAGTTTCCAAACTTCAAAATCAAAATAGGTAAAAAAAGAAAGACCTACAAAGACATCCATTTACTTTCCCTTTTTCCAGGTGTAAGTCAGCTGTTATTCCTGTAAAATATTCAGGATCTTTATGGTTTTGTAGAAAAATAAATAAGAAAAAATGTGTTTCAGAAGACTTGAACCAGAGGTGTGTTACATTATGTGATATGGTTCATGGAGGATTTTAACTACCCTGATATTTGCTGGAAGGACTACTCAGCCAGCCACCTACAGTCCAGGAGGTTCCTCCAGTGCATTGATGATAACTTCCTCATGCAAATGGTGGAGGAATCAACTAGGAGAGGTGCACTGCTGGACCTCATCCTTACTAACAAAGAGGGTCTGTTTGAAGCTGTAAAGGTTGAGGGCTGCCTTGGTTGCAGCGACCATGAAATGATGGAGTTCAGGATCTCATGTGAAATGAAAGGAATACCAAGCAGAATTGCAACCCTGGACTTTAATAGGGTGAACATCTGCCTTTTCAAACTATTGCTAGGGGAAATTCCATGGGCAAGGCTGCTTGAAGGTAAAGGAGCCCAAGATAGTTGGTTAGCATTCAGGGACTGCTTCTACCAAGCTCAAGATCAGAGCATCCTGGCACGTAGGAAGTCAAGGAAGGGAGCTAGGAGACCTGCTTGGTTAAACAGGGAATTGCTGGGTAATCTCAAGTGGAAGAGGAGAATTTACAGACCATGGAAAGAGGGGCTGGCCACTTGGGAAGAGTATAAGGCTGTTGTCAGAGGATGTAGGGAGGCAACTAGGAAAGCTAAGGCCTCCTTAGAATTAAACCTGTCGAGAGGGGTCAAGGACAACAGAAAGAGCTTTTTCAAATACGTAGCAGATAAAACTAACACCAGAGGCAATGTAGGCCCACTGATGAATGGGGTGAATGTCCTGGTGACAGTAGATACAGAGAAGGCAGAGTTACTGAATGCCTTCTTTGTCTATACTGCCGGAGGCTGTCCTGAGGAACCCTGTACCCCTGAGGCCCCAGAGGAAGGCAGAACAATGGAGGAGTTTTCCTTGGTTGATGAGGACTGGGTTAGGGAGCAATTAAGCAATCTGGACATCCATAAACCCAAGGGTCCAGATGGGATGCAGCTGCGGGTGCTGAGGGAGCTGGCTGAGGTCATTGCTGGACCACTGCTAAGTCATGAGAAACAGGAGAGGTGACTGAGGAGTGGAGGAAAGCAAATGTCACTCCAGTCTTCAAAAAGGGCAAGAAGGAGGACCCGGGTAACTATAGACTAGTCAGCCTCACCTCCATCCCTGGGAAACTGGTGGAACAACATATCCTTGGTGGCATCTCAAGGCATATCATGGACAGAAGGGTCATTAGGTGCAGTCAACATGGCTTCACCAAGGGGAAGTCATGCTTAACCAAACTCATAGCCTTTTATGAGGATATAACCAGGTGGACAGAGGATGGCAGAGCAATGGATGCAGTCTACCTTGACTTCAGTAAAGCATTTGACACAGTCTCCCACAGCATCCTTACAGCTAAACTGAGGAAGTGTGGTCGGGATGATCAAGTGGTGAGTTGGACTGTGAACTGGCTGAAGGGAAGAAGCCAGAGAGCCAGAGATCACATCTGGAAAATTGTGTCCACTTCTGGCCCCTCAGTTCAAGAAGGACAGGGAACTGCTGGAGAGAGTCCAGCGCAGGGCAACAGAGATGGTTAAGGGAGTGGAGAATCTCCTTTATGAGGAAAGGCTGAGGGAGCTGGTTCTCTTTAGTTTGGAGGAGACTGAGAGGTGAACTCACTAATGTTTATAAATATGTAAAGGGTGAGTGTCACGAGGATGGAGCCAGGATCTTCTCAGTGACAACTAAAGATAGGACAAGGGGTAATGGGTACAAACTGGAACACATGTGGTTCCACTTAGATATAACAAGAAATGTCTTTTCAGTGAGGGTGACAGAACACTGGAACAGGCTGCCCAGGGAGGCTGTGGAGTCTCCTTCTCTGGAGACATTCAAAACTCACCTGGAAACCTTTCTGTGTAACCTCATCTGGGTATTCCTGCTCCAGCAGGGGGACTGGACTAGATAATCTTTTGAGGTCCCTTCCAATCTCTAACATTCTGTGATTCTGTGATGATATTATACACCATCATATTAATTATATTTTTAGCTACAAACACATCCATTTCTTCTCCAGGAAAAAAATAGAAACCAGAAAAGATAGCACAATGAAAAGAATCTCATTAACCAACCAACCAATGAACCTCTATCTCACTCCACTCAAAACAGGAAGAAAGCTTGAAAAATTTTAACAAATGACTACTCTTCAGTGTAAGTTGTGAACTTTGCCAGTTTACATTAGTTGATAGACACAGTTTAATATAAATAAGATTGAAGAATATATAATGTTAATGAGGTTTTATATAGATGTCAAAGCTATTTCCAGGCTTTGTTATTTGGGCAGCACTTGACACAGTGCGGGGGCTGCGATAACCTAAAAAAGAAATAAGAAGAGATCAGTTCTGTAGAAGCACAATGACTTGCCGTACAGCATGTGGAAGATGAAGGAGCCTTAGCAGAAATGTTGATCACTAAGTGATTAAGAAAGAAATTCAATAATATATCCCTAAGTCATATTTCAGTGTCCAAATACTGATATCATGACAAATCAACATGTAATACTGTGGCATTAAGTTTTAGCTTGTAGGCTTCTTAAGGAAGCTTTAGGTTGTAAGCTCTTTGGGACTTACTCATAAGTTTCTTCTCTATTGTATGCACAAGCCAAAACACTGGAGCTTGCCAAAGACCTGGGGCTTTTCTGCAGCAACGTAACACAATCAGTTTTATGGTGATAACTTTAGCTCCCTTTAAGACAATTAGAAGTTTTGGATAAGTCAAGTTTCATTGTCTGCTGCACTAATGTGGTCCCCCAGCTGACACTCAGAATATAATAATGAAATACAACCAATGACTCCAATATTTTGCTCTGTACTTACGAACATGAATCCTGGGAGATGTTAGATAAGCTGTCAGGACTCTCAGGGGATGGCAAAGTTGCTGTGGACTTCATACAATTCTGATTTCTAACTGAACTCTAATACTCACTTTAGCCTTTGATTTTAGAAGGTTTTTGTTATCCTTTTTTTTCTGTCACTGATTTTGGCTTTGTCAGAGTGTCTGTGTGAAACTAAGGATGCTGGATGGACTTGTGATAGAGCCTCTATATTTCACACTGATGATACTGTTCCATACTCTTCATTTAAAAATCTGATTAAATGGGTTGTGACAATGTGACATTCAAAGAAAAGTCAGTCTTTTATTGAAACTCTGCATAAATTGTGTCATGACAGAGTAAAGCTGGATATAATCAAGCATACAAACATCATATCTTACACATATTTGACTTGTCCAAAATACAGCACAACTGTTTTTTTCCACATAATCAACACAAATATTTTTGAATAGACAAACAATCTCAAGGCAATCTCTTTTTACTTGGGTCCAGTGGCACTTTCTTTCTTTAAAAGATTATAGGATTTGACTCAAGTATCAAATATGTTATAAATAAGTAGAAAAGAGACCAGGAAGGAAAAGAGGAGTTTGAGGAACCAGAGTTGTCCATCTGTAAGAATAAAAGGGAATAAAAACTTACCTGACAGTGAAACACACATAATTTGAGATTCACCTTAAATACTTAGCCAGTTATCTTGGAAACATCTCTTTGAGCCATAGAAATTTAGAGATGCTTCAGAACGAGTAGGTCAATGCTGCCTCTTTGCAAAGAATCACTAAATGTCAGAACAATAACTAAATGAGTATTTTTTAAACTCAGTCCATATCTAAGATCACAATTACTCAGGAAGCACTGGCTAGTTATTGCTGCATCAGAAAGAAAAGCAAGTGTGACATGATGTAAAACTGCATGTTGAAATTAGCGTGTACATGGATTTGCTTTTAAGCTCAGCCTGTTTAGGAACTCTGTAGTTAGAGCAGAGGAAAATCCCCTAGGAATTATTAGCCAACATCACATCAGCCAACCTTTTCTTGATTCACTGGGTTTCTGAGGCTGCAGCAGAGCAGCGCGTTTTTCTCTATCCTGATTTCCCCTTGCTGTTACAAATGGATATATGGGGGTGAAGACACGCATCCTAGTAAAATCTCTTGGTGCCTAATAATGGATGTTTCTATATACAGGCAAGTGGTATCCTATTATTCTCAACATCCTCTGTGCAGGGACTGAGTGAAGATAGACTATCAGGAAAAAAAAGTTTGTATTCATTACTTCTTGGCCTTAAGAAAATGTGCTCATCAATCCATCAAAAATGAATTTTATTCTGTAATATTAACGTTTAAGACTATGCTCTTCTGGTGTATTGATTCTACGTAGGCAGAAGGACTCTGAAATTGAAACAATTTCAGAAATGTAGTTTTCGGTTTCTTTAATATTGTATGTTCCTGTTATGAACAAAAATGGTTGTACCTTCAGCCTTCTCTTTTTCTGTACTATGTATATTAATCACAGGAAAGTGGATGGATTTAAACTCTTGTACAAATCCAAGGACTCTCTGAAATTTCCACGGTGAGCTTGTTTCTTAAATAATTAAATGCCATTATGTCTTTATTTATAAATTTTGCAATTAAATCCTGACCCAAAGTCAGGATTGCAATCAGGATTTTTTTTTTTTTTTCTTTGAGACCCTTCATGCAGCACAATAACTGTGTCAGGACAGGGGTGAAACATACACTTAACTTGGTCCATACCTGTAAGAATTTGAGCATTTGTTACTTTTAAAAGATGGAGTTAAATATGTACTGAAAATTCTCCTTAATTGGTATAGTTGGGGGATGTCTGGGCAAAGGAAAGGTGAATCTTCAACTGCTTTAGAACCAAAATCTTGCATTTAATGAGCGCTGGGGATGAGTGTTGGGGAGTGTTATGGAAATAAATTGTGTAGTCTTTGTTAAAGTTCTAAAGAACTAAATTAGAGACCTCTAAAGTTGAAGCTGGAACTGGGATGGCAGACAAACTCTCCTCACATCTCTGCATCTGGTGCCTCTATATCGTGGCTAACATACATGAATGCTTCCATTGCCAGTGCTTCTCAAATGTGACGTGGTTTGAAATCTGTTTTTCCCTGTTGGGGAACAGAAGGTTTAGCTCTCCAGCTCTGTCAGTTTGACACCTCTTGACAGCACAGACCTCCCTCTTTGGCACTGTGTTTCTTAGCTTTTCTGTCAAATGTCTCCTGCTTTTTGAAGAAAGAAATCACTTAAGTCATTATGACTGAAATGCAGTACTCTGCAGATTACCAGCATACGATCTACGTAACCCTAGGGCACTGTCTGCCACATATAACATAGGGCCTTCAAAGAGGACTTGGGAGACATTTTAGAGGTGAATGGATTTTGTTCTGGACCACTGCCTACCAGAGAACTTCAGTGTAAGCAAAGAAAATTCACATGAAATAATATCACAGATTCCATCCAAAACACTGCTATTTATATAACAGCTACTGATAACCCACAGAAGGTCTTTAAGCATGGTTTACCATAGAAGATCATGTAAACAGGAACACTTGATAGATAGCTGTCCTCTTGAGCCAATAAACAAAACAAATATAGCTTGTTTATAAACTCTGTTAAAATGAGATCTAAATGGCACTAAAAGAAAAAAAGAGAAGAAGGCCATTTATAAACTCTGCTTCCACACTCAATAAAAGTCTGAAGACTGAAAGTGCGAAAAGCCTTCCACATACGGGTTTACAAAACACATGGAAAAATAAAGACGTGTGTGTTTACAGAAAATACCCCAAACTCCCAGGCTGCTGTCAGTGCCCACGCGATGATCACAGTTGATGGGTTCTGTGGTGTCCCTGTACAACTCGTTACATCAAGCATCCATCTTGGCTCAAAGATTTCATGCATCCCTGCCTGTATATCGCTGCTGTGTTTAATTCTATAATTCACAGGAGGATAAAATGGCATGTAGATGATGCAATAAAAGTTAGGTGGAAGGAAAACTGTTACAGCACTAATTAGGCAGTGCTGGGGGAAACTATTGTTCTTTACACCCAACTATTAATTGTAGTAAACACCGAACATGTATCTCTGAACAATTACTCCAAGATGTAATCATGCAGTTTTGAAATACCACACAGTCTCAGAGAGCTTCTCCATTTCTCCAGCTTAGTCACCAGATAGATCATGATACAAAGGAGCTCCTTAAAGTTTAGCCTCTTAGTCATGTAGTGATGTTTTGAGCAAGATTAGACAGTTATCCATGTGTGCATTATTCTTGTATGCATGCTCCAGACATCACAAAACCATTTAGGATGACTTCTGTTTCAAGGTTGACCTATGTTGCCATGTAATTTTTTAGCATCTGTGCTTGGCATTAATTTAGAAGGTGGATTGACCATATTTAAGTTAGAGACACAATTGGGAAAACGTAGAGTAGCAGAGGAGACGTCAAGTAAAAAAGATGGTAATTTATATCAAAGGATCTAGGAACTAAGGAACAAACAGCATTATCCTTCATAACAGAAATAAAACAGTGTCCTTTTCAGTATCTGAGCTGTGGAGAAATCATTGTCCCCCAAACAATTTTACTATGGCTTATTTTAAAGTAGGTTTTGTTATGAACTGTTCTTCACATGGCTAAGATATATTAAAGTCAAGATAGATACCTTGTTGGGACTGCTCTCAAAGAACCGATTTAGCCAATGTTAATGAACAGTAATGCCTGATGCTTAATCAGGAGTATTATAGGGGGAAAAGCAATGCAGCAGAGATGTGTATTTAACGTATGTCAAGTGATTAAGTGGTGATTAACCAGGGGTTGAAATTCTGAGCTCTGGACTTTTAATAAAGTGTCAAATAAAGATTAAAAGGAAGAAAGAGTAGTCAAAGAAGAAACTCAATAAGCTTTTATTTTATTACTATATTTTGATTCAGTGTACATTTTTTTAAAAGTCCTATATATTTATGCTTTCACACAAAATCTTGTAACAGAGATGGACATTTAGGATGCAACATTCAGTCACACTTAATGGATTTAAAAGCCTGCTTGTTATCAGGTTATTTTCCATGTTCCCTAAGTTTGCAACACGTTAACTATTTATGGTATCACTTTTAAATGTAAATAGATACCTTTGTTACGTCATTTGTCTTATCTATATTAAAACTCCACTGCAAAGCACTTGGTAGCTTCACAAACCACTGATCACATTCTGCAGAATTCATCCAGCTTGGATAACAATTACTTGGGAAAATAGCGTTACTGAAGTCAATGGACAGAGGCGTCAATGCTACTGTGACATGAACATGGGTTGTGGAATCAAAACCTGTGGTAGCCAAACTACTTTACTGACTCCAGAGGACTTATTAACATGCAGTGGAAGCTCTCAAGGTGGTTCTCCTCTCCAGAGCTAATGATTCATGCCAGGTATTATCATCATGCTTTGAGTGCAGTTCAACTACGGTCCATCTCATCAGATGAAAAGGATTTAACTTCTGGATAGCACCACATGATAAGATTTAACTCCTCTTTTGGACAGAGAGAAGTGGTAGGTACCTAAAAGCAATTTGTGGGAGTAAAAGTTCCCCTTCAGGAAAACAAAAAAGCAATGAGAAGTAATAAATTACCTTCATGTTTTTCCTCAGCCTCAGGACTGAACAATCATGGCAGCTTGAAGAACCAGGCTACAACTAGACTTGGATTTGCGTACTATTATTTTGCTCCATACTGTTGTGCAGAGGTGACAAATTACTGCTCAATGGTCCACGTGCAGCCACTTCTTGGCACTTCCTAAACATTTCACTGCAAAGGTGAAGGAAGAATACTAAGCTTATTCTCCCAAGTGATGTTTCCTAGCATAGGCTCTGCTGTGAAAAGGTGATGAGTTTACCAGGAACTTGCTGTACCAAGTGGACTCTCCAGAAAACACCAGCTGTAACTGAGGTTGTACAGTGAGTTGGGCAAAAAATTAAAGTTTGCCTCAATTAGTTGTTTACTCATTTTTAGAGTATTTCAGAAGTAAAAACAAAGAAACAATTAAACAAACAAACAAAAAAAATGAAAATATAGAGAAAAATTTAGCAGCTTCATCAGCGAGAGTTCTAATTATCATGACTGCTTTACTAATATTAGTTTCTGCAAATAGCCTGTTGCTTATATCTTCACTGTTCTTACTGCAGCTGAGCATTGATTTTCAAAGGATTTTGATTGCCATAATGAACATCAACATCAAAGAAAGGGAAGGTAGCTCAACACCTTTGAGCATCAGGATATTGTAAAGTGCTTATATCATAGCTGATGGCATTGCCTAAGTCATCTCCCAAGCAACATTACACTGCAAATGCCCATACACTTGACCTAGTGGTAGCTATATGCAGAAATATTACTTGACAGAGGTAAAAAATTCAATCCCAGTAGCCAATCTTTACGCTGTGTGGTTTTCTGCAAATTCAGAAGAGGGTGCATTGTAGAATTTTCCAGTGGTGTTTGTTAATTTTCATGAGTGTGAAGAGTTAATGACTATAAACATTCTTACACAGTGAAATAGGTACCTTTAGAAGCTGTGGCATGAAGTCTTTTCTTATTCTACTGTATTCCTTACTTCAGCTGGCTGAAAAGAGGACACTTTCTCAAACATGGAGAATCTATTTTTTTTTTTTTTTTTTTCATCTTACACTGAATATATCCCTTGGGGCTGAAGAAGGCTTCAGCCTACCTTCATTGTGGAAAGTGGGGAACTTGCCCCTGCAACTGATGAAAAGAAATATCATAGCAGGGTTCTGCCAGCTATGGATCAAACCAAGGATAAAGTTTTTCTAGCAGTAGTGTTAAGTGAAAAACAATGTTTATCATGATCTTCAGGGTTTTCTTTCCACTTTTGAGAATGCACACATCTCTATATCTCTTTTCTGTCAGTATCTGGATTAAGCAGATTCAAGCATCTGATTACTGGACCTCACAGAAATTACTTTTTTGAAGGGTTCTTTAGTTAAACTATTGACTAGTGTGCCTCTAATCCAAGGTCAGATGGAAAATGGATAAGCAAAAATATTGTCACCAAGAAAACGATAATAGATTATCCATAAATTCTCTACAAAAATGTGTCTTTCTTTCAGTAGTTAGATCTAGTTTTCTATCATTTGCAACTGCAGTTCTGGAAAATTTATTTAATGAAAATTTGCTAAGCTCATCTCAACTGCTTCTACTACAGCTGGGAACATACTCATAACACTGCAGTGGAGAAGTGCTGAAATCAAAGAAAAAAAAAAATTCCTGAACATAGTAAGAATAAGTATGTTACCTTTGCCTACTCGCACTGCTGATTCCTGTTTCTCGTCTTTTCCAGTGCATTGCTCTCACAGGGCTGTGAATGTTAACAGCAGGGATCATTGTTTTTAGGGTGTTCAGTATTCTCTCTGATCTTAATTTTGGATGTTTTGGGGGATTTTATTCGTGCTCCCCCCCTGGAAATGGCTTTTTGAAAAACTATTCTGTCCTGAACTGGTTATTATGTATTAGTCAGAAATGAAACCTGTGGCCACTGTCAGAGAGAAACCCTTTATTGCATCTCCCATTGCTGCTTCCTGGCCTGCAGTGCTGGGCACCATTATCAGGACAGAGATTTGTTTGGATAAGCATGTGCCATAATGTAACAGTCATAGCCCATTTACAAATCCAACACAGGCACCTTAACATAATAAAAATAATAATAAAAAAATCAAACATAAAATAATGAGAAAATATGTGTATTGTTTGCTCTGTTTGACACCATAAAAAAGGTGCACACTTGGGATGTTTATGCCCCAGATTGTTATTTTCTGATAATGTACCTGGTTAAAGTAAAGTTTTCCCACTGGATGCATATATAACACTTAGATAAGAACAATTCACAAAATCCTATTATACTGCTGCTGTACACCAACACATTTTTGGATGCTTCAGATAATATCAGGTACATATATACAAGAGGAAAAGGTATTTCTAGGAATAGCATTATTGGTGGCATATCTGTTTAAGTTTCCATATGCATTGGTGGCTCTTTCTTCAAGGCAGACATTAAAAACATCAAAAAGTACATTTGATTTCTTGAACTGACATACTTTTCTAAATGAACAATCAAACAAACAAGCTAAAACTTTTAGTATTCTTCCTCTCTGCTAGCTACCATGTTTCCTTCTTTCTCCCCAGAAATGAAATCATTACCTTTAGTTCTCCAAGGTACCCTAGTAATTTTAGTGTACTTTTAATCGTATCCAAGAGGAGGAATGCATTAAAATTTCGATCTGTCAGGAAACATAGAATGTAACTTTTTCTGGCCTTTTAATAGATATTTAAATAAGCAAAATGCCTAGATGCTACATGCTGGGGACACTGTTCTGTTACTGTTGCACCACCCTGAGTAACTCTTCCAGTTCTTTACCCAGCACTGGGAAAAACAACAGTAGCATTTTTGAGACACTATTTCTATGTTTCTACAGACTTGTACTGCACTGCACAGAACTAGCATGGACTTCTTTTGTGTCCCCATGCCAACAGTTTCTTCCATGCTTGTCACCAAAACAGGGAGCTACTCTTGAGGAAATTTCTACATTTGCCTCTGGTCTCTGTTTGGCACATAATTTCTTTTTCTGTTTGGTGTGGGCTTTATTGTTGTTGTTGTTTTGTTCTTGTTGTTGTTGTTTTGTTGTTTTGTTTTGTTGTTTTGTTTTTCCCAGCTGTTTCTAATGAATTTGAAACCAGTACTAAAGGACATGGAGACACAGAAGCCTACAGCAGAATGCTAGAAGGAGAGTGAAATTACTGCTGATCCTTGTATACCTGTAGATAACATTGGAACATATTCTTAACAGAATTTACTCTAGGTAGTTAGTAGTTTGCTGGGAAATTTTAAGATAGCTTTGTAATTGTTTTAAATCTCATATATTTAAAGTAGGTTCAAAAGTATCTGGGTGTGTATTTTACTAAAATATTCAGGCTATTCAGATATTCAAGCTAATAAAAATAGTCCACACTGTTCTTATTTCTTTCATGCAAGAATTGGCTGTACACGTTAGAGGAGATTATATGACAGGCTATAGAACAGACTGTATTATATGAAGTCTAAAAGTCAGCTTTTATTATTGTAATGTGTTTTAGCTTTCCCCATCTTCAGCTATACGTGGTAATATATTTATAAATATTTAATATTTTATAGCACTTATGGAAGAAAACACTTTCAATAAGAAAATAATTAACATCTTTTTAGTAGATTTAAACTGGGGTTTAAACTAGAAATGATGTAAGTATTACATTTTGTGCTTTGTATAGAGCATTTCGTAAGAGCCTGTAATTGGAAACTTGTAAATGCAATGCAGTTGTAAAGCTAGGAACCATTTGGTCAAGAATCAAGCAACTAACATGAACAAGACTTCTTGTGCTAGACATCCAGCTGGTATAGATATTATCATAATCTCACAAAAAACAGATTTTATAAAATATGCTTTATAAAGAATCCTGAC
Organism: Streptopelia decaocto; assembly: GCF_964273445.1. Lineage (NCBI taxonomy): Eukaryota > Metazoa > Chordata > Aves > Columbiformes > Columbidae > Streptopelia > Streptopelia decaocto. Next base: position 74,800,410 of record NC_138657.1, read on the forward strand.
TTTCAAAAATTTAAAGAGCAAAGAGGAATGTAGGGGTATGTTAACAGAATATATCCTAAACATCTCTCATTCCACACTCTAAAAAATGATATTTTTGAAATAAAATTAAACTTCCTGATGAATTCCTATTGGATGTGTTTTCTTCTAAAAGTGCTTTAAGTTTTTGAACTTGAAGAAACATATTTATGGCTTGAAAAGGCTCTAGAGGAGAAGGTGATTATTTCTGTACTACTTGTGTTTTCTCTTAATCTTATAGATTTTTTTGTTTTGATCTCCTGATAACCATGAAATGGTAAAATTCTTCTGAGATATCTATCTGTAAATATTAGATTTTAGTTTGTGCGTGATATGAGACTAACCTGTAGCAGTAACTAAGGCAGTCATCATAAAATAAAAATGTGATTCAATTTGCTACTTCTTGCTACCTAGCAGAAAGAAACCTAATCTAAACCAGCTTCCTCGGCTCCCCCTGTAGTGAGTACAGGAATATTGATGCTCTCATCCTTCACGACATTTGTCATTTAAAATGTGTGGTAAATAAAATTAAGCCAACCAAAGCACAATGTTCTGCAGCAACCTGTCTGACAAACGGGACATCTTACCTGAGCAGTTTGAATGAGATGCGAGATTTACACAGCTGAAAACAAATACCATGGACCTTCCAGCAAGTCAATAGGAAAAGGCTGATATATTCATAGGGTTCTTTCTGAAGGGAGATTGTGTCCAGGTACCTTAAACACTTAAACTTATATAGACTTTATATTTCTCTGACAGCCTTCAAAGCCTTATTTTTCACTTAAACAGAGAAATGAGAGACTGTTCAGTGTGCAAATTTAGGAATATGTAGAGCTTATTTGAATCTTTTTTACCTATGAAGATCACAGAAGCTTTGTCTTGTGTCATGTAATTTTGGAGTCTGACTCATTATTAACAGGAAACCTTTGGAATATAAGACCATATACTGTTATAGAGTGTATACAGTATGAAATAAAGACTTCGGTAAGACCACTTATACTTAGCACTAGATATACTAATTAAAGTATATCTATGCTGAAGATTAGGCTGATCAGAGTTTGTTATGCCCACTGTTGAGGCATAGCAGAACAGTGATGCAACTGTTTCTATACTGAACAAAATGTAGTATTTATTTTTAGTACTGATTTTTAGTGTTTTTTAACCAAATTCTTACAGGTTCCAATGAACCTAGTGTAAAAATCAAACCTTTCCTCATTTTTGCAACTTATGTTTTAGCTATAGATTTCCTACCAATAAAAACAAACAAACAAACAAACAAACAAATATATAAATGGAAAACTAAAGCTTGTACACACAGCTTACTAAGGAAAGGAAAAGATAAACGGTTTTATTGTTTTTTTTTTTTTTTCTTTTTCCTGGTCATTCAGTTTGAAAAACCTTCTTAAAGACTAACACTTTAAAAAGACTTTCTGAGAAGTAAGAAACTGTTCCCTTACTCTTTTATAAAAAGGAAGTTCACTGCAATTTACTTGAAGCAGAATTTTAGGTCATATTAAGCCTTATGAAACTTAGTGGCCCGAAAAAATGCAAAAAGTTAAAACCCTGCCTTGAAATGAACTCTGTTATTCCTACAAGATACACCTACATACAAAAGCCAGTTAGAAGAGTACTACATATGCATGAAATTGACAGCATAGTCTTGAGCTAGATTTCAAGGCCATGGAGGTGTTGAAAAGTGAATGAGAAGAGCCAATTTTCAATCCACCCAAGACTGAAAGAGATGTACATTTTTCTTTGCCTAGAATAAGAGACAAAGTTACAAAATCCTCTGAAATAGAAAGGCAGGTCTCTTTTTGCTCAGCTTTGTAACATGCCCAAAAACTCTTCCAGGTAACTCTTGGGAGTTTGCAGCAATTAGAGGCCTAAAAATAAGGACTATGAACAAAAAACAATACAACTCAACATAAACCAGCAGTATTCACTAACTCAGATTGTTCCTACTATGTGATGACATCACTGAAATGACATTAGAAGAGGTGATGTGCAGCTGGGAATCTTTGCCACAGAACTTAATTTAAATTCTCTTTGAAGAATTTTACCAGGATGTTGAAATGCTATTGTCATGTAAATGGCTGAGGGCTTCTACTCTTGAATGCCAGCTTTTTTAGAATATACATTCCTGGAGAGGACACCAAGGCTAAAATTTGGTAAACAAAGATAAGTAATGGGATTTAATACAGATTTAAGGTTCTTGATGTTCATTGATTTGCTTGTGTCAAGACAACTGCTTGACTGGCTTCTTTTGATTAACTGACTTAAAGAGTTTCTTTGGTTTCATAGGATTTATTTAAGATTAGTCACATTTGCCCACTTATAAATTGCTTAGGTTCTCCATGATACACCAAATAAGATTCACCAATGCTTTAATGAATTTCACCCATCTATAAATTATTTTAATTACCTGTGATATAGTATTACTTGTCTGCTACTAATTTTGATAATAGAGTACTTGGTTCCCTCAAGAGTTAGCTGACTCTCCAAGGTGTAATATGCTTCAAAAACACTTTTTAGAGAAATATGCAGGAGACTGAAGTAATCACTGTTTGTGTACAGGTTTGCTTTTAATTTAGGTCCCTTTTTCTGAGAATAAAATTATCATAGCAAAGCATCATCCATTTGTTCTTTTTTGCCATTAATTATGACATGATAAAGAACTCAGTTCAAGAGACTAAATGAAGGGAATCAACCATGATTCTCCATCTCCTTTTACAATTTCTTCAGATAATAAACAGCCTACAAGTTTTTAAATATAATTAAATGATACTTGGCAACTTGAAATAACTCCTTCTAGCCTCACAATATTATTAGCAATCCAGAGTACTTCATGATCATCTTTAATTTGATTACTAGTTCTTGTTAAACAGAAGCTTTTTTTATTGGAGATTTCTTTTCAGTTTGAGAAATAGAGAACTGCAAACCAGCATATCTGACACAAAATCAAGAAAACTGGAAAGAACTGTGATCAGGAACAGAACTGGCAGACAAGTAGATGGGTATGATGTAAAGTGAAAGAGGCAAAACAACTTTTATAGGAGGTAGTTATCCCTTACAAAATTTATTAGAGTACTTTTAAAGAGTCAGCAAGCATATAGATAAAAGCTTACTTGGATTTTTGAAATTAGACTATTACAGAAAGACATAGGAAAGACTTCTTTGGTTAATAACTGCGTAAACAAGTAGATCTGAAGTGTAGGGGTAAACAGTTTTCTTAATGGAGGATGGTAATCAAGGGAGTCCCACAGGGATCCTTTCTGTTGTGGTGGAGACAAAAGCTGTTGATGCCATTGAAGTAGACAGGTTAATAACAAACAAATCTGAGAGCCAGGAGCACAAAACTCATGATGTTGAATAATCAAGCAACAAAATGGCAGGTGAAATTCAGTTCCATTAAATGCAAACTGATGAAAAAGAGGGAGAAAACCCTACCTATACAGACACTGTTCTAGGTTGTCATCTCTCTAGAGAGTGATCTGGGAAGTGCAGAAGAAAGTATCACCAGAACATCAGCATTTTGTTCAGCAGAGCTAAAAAATGTAAACAAAATGAAAACATAATTATGTCATTATCTATATAAAGTGCAACTGTGTTCTGAGTCCTGTGTACATTTCTGTCTCCTCCCCACTCCAAGCTAAGAAGGCATGTAGTAAATAAAAAAAGAAAACAGAAAGGCCACTAGAAAGGGTAAGAACTGTGAAAGAAACTTGTTTTTCTGCCTTCTGATAAGGCAGATATGGTACAGTTGACCAGAGGTTAGCAAGTGTGATGCTCATTTACAAGAAGGGCTGGAAGGAGGATCTGGGGAACTGTCAGCATGACCTTGGTGCTAGAGAAGCTTATGGAGCAGATCTTCTTGAGTGCCATCATGTGGCACATACAGGACAACCAGGTGATCAGGCCCAGTCAGCATGAGTTTATGAAATGAGGGTCCTGCTTTACTAACCTGATCTCCTTCTATGACAAGGTGACCCACTTAGTGGCTGGGAGAAAGACTGTGGATGTTGTGTACCTAGACTTTAGCAAAGCTTCTGACACCACTTCCCACAGCATTCTCCTGGAGAAACTGGCTGCTCATGGCTTGGACAGATGTACTCTTCGCTGGATGGCTGTGTACAATGAATTGTGACGTAGTAAAATCCAGTTGGTGGCCAGTTACAAATGGTGTTCCCCAGAGCTCAGTATCAGAGACAGTTCTGTTTAGTATCTTTAACAATTATCTGGATGATGTCACCAAGCATACCCTCAGTAAGTTTACAGATGAAACTGAATTGGGTGGGAGTGTTAATCTGCTGGTAGGTAGATAGGCTCTACAGAAGGACCTGGACTTGCTGGATCAATGGGATGGGGCCAACTGTATGAAGTTCAACACGTGCTGGGTCACAACAACCCCATGCAACATTACAGGCTTGGGGAAGAGTGGCTGGAAAGCTGGAAAAGCACCTGTGTGTGTTGGTTGACAGCCAGCTGAATATTAGCCAGCAGTATGCCCAAGTGGCCAAGAAGGCCAGCAGCATCCTGGCTTGTATCAGGAATAGTGTGGCCAGCAGGACAAGGGCAGTGATCATCCGCCTGTACTGGGCACTAGTGAGGCTACACCTTGAATCATGTGTTCACTGTTGGGTCCCTCACTACAAGAAAACCCTTGAGGTGCTGGAGAGATTTCAGAGAAGAACAACGAGGCTGGTGAGGGGTCTGGAGCACAAGCTTGATGAGGAGCAGTTGAGGGAACTGGGGATGTTCAGCCTGTACTGGGCACTAGTGAGGCTACACCTTGAATCCGCCTGTACTGGGCACTAGTGAGGCTACACCTTGAATCCTGTGTTCACTGTTGGGTCCCTCACTACAAGAAAACCCTTGAGGTGCTGGAGAGATTTCAGAGAAGAACAACGAAGCTGGTGAGGGGTCTGGAGCACAAGCTTAATGACGAGCAGTTGAGGGAACTGGGGATGTTCAGCCTGGAGAAAAGGAAATTGAGGGGAGACATTCTCACTCTCTACAACTACCTGAAAGGAGGTTGTAGCATGGAGAGTGATGGTCTCTTTTCCCAAGTAACAAGTGATAGGACAAGAAGATATTGTCTCAAGTTGTGCCAAGGTAGATTTAGATTGTATATTAGGAAAAAATGCTTCAGTGCATGTCAGGCACTGGAACAGGCTGCCCAAGGAAGTGGTGGAGTCACCATCCATGCAGATGTTTAAAAGATGCATAGATGTGATGCTTAGGGACATGATTTAGAGGTGGACTTGACAGTGGTAAATAGTGTTTGGACTTGATGATTTTAAAGGTCTTTTCCAACCTAAACAATTATATGATTCTGTGAAAAAATATGGGTGACATGGAGAATGGAAAATGGATGTGAATTCTCAGAGTTTCTCACAGTATTGGATCTACATGACAAAAACTTATACAATTAGGAAAGAGATTCAAGCCTTTATTAAGAATAAGAAACACAATTTAGTTAAGCAGTCACTAGAAAGTATAGCAGTGTCTGCAAAGCAGTTGTGTGCATTTAACTCATGTGAACAAACATGTACCTGTCCATGTAAAGTACGATGGTGACATATTTTCTTTTTCTGCACAAATGTCCATAATGCATACATAAGAAAAATATATATCTGTTGAAATGTACACCTGTGACATTTTTGTTTATTCATGCATACATTCATATTGGGGCTACCAAGGAAAGATTCAGTTCCCAATTTCAGCAGTCCTCTGAGGTGCTTTAAACAAAGATTGCACTGGATAGAGAATTGCAGCTTCTGCTAGTGGAAGAAAAGGACTCTTTTTTTATTCTTCTTTAGTTTTGAACGACACAAAGGAGAAAGATGCAACAAGCCAGATTGCAATCTCCTTCCCCTAAAGCAAACCCACAAGAGACAGATGAAAGCCAGCCACATCATTCCCAATGTATAGCAGCCAAGAGCAGACCCCTGCTATACAAAGTTTGATGAGTGCTTTCCACAGCAGAGCTTCTGGAATAAGAGATTACAGTCATATGATTTAAACTTTTAAAGTTTCTGACATTTAGTATCAGTAATTAAGAGTTCAGATTAGTGCCCGAATCAATAACCCCTTGCAGCTATTGGTCAGAAACTGCTGTGCTGCAGATCACGGAGCACAGCTGACCGTATGAAAGCTGATCCCTGCTTCTAGCACTGTCCCTGTACCACCTCCTTATGGCCTATGTGCCTCAGAAGTGCTTAAAAAGATGTACGGATGCTGTCGTCAAGATCTGCTCTGACAGGGGGATTTCAGGATATTCAGCAGCTGTTGGCTGCTGCAGCTTGCTCGGGTACAGACAAATCTTCAAAGGCCCGAAAGGCAGGACCACTGGAGAGATGCTCCTTCCCTCATGGACCGATCCGCCTCTCAATCTGCCTCATCTCCATTGCCAAACCAGAGCAGCTGTCCCCTCTCTCCAGACGGAGACAGCATGATTCTTTCTCTCCCACATGTAAACACGAAAGTCTTTGAGGCACTCTTTGTATCCCAGAAAACTTCATACACCGTAGGATGAAGCTGCTCTGACATCCCTCCCCATCAACTGCTGATGGGGAGGCAAATGTAGGATGAAACCTCTCGGCCATCCCTCTCTGTTGATCATCACTGGGGAGGCATTGCTGGGTTCCTCAGGACAGCACTGCGCTATGACCGGTGGATGGGGTGCCACTTACCTGGGTGTGCAAAAGGCACTTAGGTAGAGAAATGACCTACTGAAAAGCTCAGGTGGGCACCAGGGTAATGATTTTTGCTACTGGATCTCTACCAGCTTCCGTAAGCAAGGCTTTAGATTTTATTTCCCATCTAAGATGCGGGAATAGCAGCAAAGTTACTATCTGGCACTGGTTATAAAAACATACTACTACTAAATACTAATACTACTAATAGTAACAATAAACATCTATTAATTGAGTATCACAATATAATACTTTACAAAGGCAGTCTTCTTTCCAAAGAAAACATTGAATTTTAATTCACCAGTAGTTATCTGGAACAACCCCTCCTCCTCAAACTATTATATCAAGAAATATAAATATCTTAATTGACAAATCTTTCTTTTGGACTGTGTCTGCCATGGTTAGCAGTTTTCAGAGAGTTTTTTGCCATGGTATGTTCTCTCCTAGCATGTAGAATCTCTAAGGTACAGTGGGAAATGTATTTCAAGTTGACAATTCAGCCAGTAAAGGAGAATGAGCACTTGTAAAACCTGTGAAGCCTGTGAATCCCATGAAACACCCAGAGGACATTCTGAATCAAAGTTATTCAGATATTCATTTTTTAAAAGTTATAAAAATAATCAGAAAAAAAACAAACCAAACCAAACCAAAAAAGAAAAAAAAAAAAACAAACCACAACACACAAAGAACAGCATAAAATCTATTTTTCTTATTAGCTTCAGTAGCACTAAGGGGATTCTACCATCCCTGCCATTTCTTTCACTGTCACCTTCCAAATGGGTCCCCATTGATTAGTGGGGAGTTTTAAAAGATTCACAAGTCATTGTTCAGAGTCTTACCACTACTCAATATGATGCTTTGTCTTCTCTGTCTGGTGCCATGCCCATGAGTGACATGTGACAGCATTTCACATCCTCCTTTACACAATGCATCTCTACCGCCTGCTTTAATACCTGGCCCTGAAGGAGAATTAATAGTTACTTAACTTTTTGAACTAACAATGGGTAAGTATTTTTAGACTTGGAGATATCTATAGATCTGGATTATAGTCCTTAGAGATATTAATGTCACATAAGGGTTTAGATGTTAAAAGAAAATTTGATTAAACTTTAAATTAAGAGATATCTGCAGAAGCAGTGTCTGTGGAAAGCAGGAGAGAGAGGCATGCACAAGGAATAACTCTGGTTATCTTCTCTTGAGGCAGCTCCCCTCTGAGCTGAACTTTCTGAGATGGGACCTGTACACTGTTGCATCTCCCTTATCAGGGAGCTGAGAGCAATAGGAGCTGCAGGATGTTTGAAGTCTGCTCAATCAACTAATAAAAATTAGCTCAGCTGATGTACAGACCAAGTTGAGTATGTTACCAGCTGAGTGTGGCAAGATTTAGCTATGGATGAGGAAAAGTCACGATGTTTGACTCTACATTATGCTGTCCAATTAAACCCAGTAATTATGTTTATCCTAATTCAGCCCTGTGCTTCACCTTCCCTTGGAAGAGAATATAATATGCAGCAGAAGCACCTAGCAGAGCGGACAGGCTGATAATGCTTTTGAAAGCCTATTTCACAGGAAACACCTTGTTGGTATTTTGTTGGACTAGATGAGCTTTAAAGGTCCCTTCCAACCCAAAACATTCTATGAATCTATGACATCATCAGTTTAAATCAGAACCTTGGCATTCATTATCAGATACCGTCAGGCTAGCCAACACTGTCAACATAAGGAAAATTAGGTGTAAGGTGTCACTCACCTGAAGGCTGTTTCTCCATAACACATTTTAAATGAGAGAAAGACTGAACTTACACTCAAGACCTGAGACCTGGGCATAGCCAGCCAAACACAATGTTTTTGCCATTTCTGTGTACCATAATATGCAAATACTGAGATAAAATTCCTGCCCACACAATAACTTAATGAAAAGGGATAGGGATAAGGCCTACAAAATAGGATTTCTGTTTTTCTCAGTGATTTTCTCAGTCCCTAGGATACAGAATATCTCCACCATGGACACTAGGCATCCAACCTATTTCCAATTACCCTATTCTAGTGCATGCTTCAGGGAAAGAAAAGAAATTGCTTGAAACCACTTCAAAAGACTGACGATTGAAAAGTTAGTTACTGTACTGCATTCTTGTGTGAACACTTTATTTTCTGAACTTCTGGATAAAATAGACCTTTCTCTAGCATAAGAATTCATCAAATGCTTTGAGGATGCCTAGAATGTGACTTAGATGTGAAACACATATTCAGCTGTTTATTACAGTATTCCCAGGACCTAGATGTTTTGGGCAAGGTCTAGGAACACATGTAGGCATCCAGTGACCCTTTGTATTAGCAAAGCCAATTCTTTCAAGACCTCCAAAATCTCCAACACTGAGAGAAGAGTTTCCAAATCTAAATGCTTTCCCTTTTCTACCAAAAATGGAAATAGGTAATACCATACCTGTGTTTATTTCTTTTTCTTCAGTGACTCCTCTGGGACCAGGGATAGAAGTTTCCGCTGCTGAGCTTGCCTGGGGCTAAGGGTGCTTTTGTCTTGGGTGGTAGCTGAGGCCTTGAATCCAGTCTGTATGAAGAAAACATGGTGTTTCCCACAGCCCATGTGACCGCATCAAACAAAATATTTTTCCTCACATACTTCAAAAACTTTCCCATAAAAAAAAGAAACCGCTTTCACAAGAAAGATGCTGTGGAGTCAAGTTTTTCAGTTGCAGTTTTGGAATTAGACACCTAAATTCCTTGTAAGTCCTATGGGACATGCTCAGACCTATTACTGGTGCCGCCTATTCCTTCCTTAGAAATGTATTAGCGCACAATGGTATCTATGGGCTTTGATAAGGTCTCTCAATCAAATCATGCCACTTGTATGGTTTCCCTTGCAAAGAAATGAAAGAGGATGAAAAAGGAACTTTAACCAAACTTCACTGAAGCAGGAGGAAAGACTCAGGATCCAGAGGAAGATCCAGACTGTGAGGGGGCCATAAATACTTGTTGTCTATGCTAAACCTTCTGCTGTCATATGCTCCTTGTTGCCATTACCTGTACTAAGGAAATGTAGCCAGCATGTGTGCGCCTTTCCTTATGCTGTGAATATACCTTAAATTTTTCGTGCAAACACACCCTCAGCTGTTCTGCTCCTCAGCACCCCATCTGCAGAGATGGAGATGGCAACACTTTCCCATCTAAGAGAGCCTGATAGTGGAGGCCTTCATGATTTCAACAGATGGTGCCTTGGAATTTAGGGGAGGAAATCAGCTGGTAATCTGGATTTAGAGAGAGACATGAACTTCATTTCATGCATCACATTGGGACAAACCTCCTGGTGCCTGTTCTTCAGCTTGGGAGCTTGCCCAGGGGAGGGCTGTGTAGATACTTCATTTCACACAGTGGCTATTTCAATTTTAGCATCTTTCCTACACAGGGAAAAATGGCTTAATTTTACCAATAGTGGCAGAATGCGTCTAAGGCAAGACAATTTAGATGGATAGATTTTGGCTGATGTTTAAGAACTGCAATAAATAATCTCCTCCTCACTCACGCCTCTCCCAGAAATCTACATACCTTTGTGCATATTTTATAACAAACCTTAATAAAGAAATAATCCAAAATGGCACCTGTTAAAAAAAGAATAAACCCAAAATGTAGGATATTGAAATATGAGTGTAATATAGAAAAGATAGCAGTGCTGATATTAATGACCTATCTGTCTCCTGATGCACTTAAAAAAGTCTCTCATGTATTTTATTTTATTTTTTATTAGAAACTGTATCATTAGCTCTAAAAGATCTTACTGGGAAGGGCAAGGAGAAAGATCTGACTTTTTAAAAGCCAAATTCAGCTAGACTTTCTTTTTTTCTCACTTAAAAAAAAAAAAAAAGATTTTTTCATAAACATTTTTTTTCCCTCTGGCTGGAATATTAGGACAGTATATTAAATTCCCACCCCCAATTCCACAAAAGGAAGACCCAAGTACATTTACATAATAATGTCCCTACTGTGCTTTTGACAGATGGGTTTCATCGACACAGACATACTGTTAGGGGCTTAGCAATAGATTAAAGAAACAACAACAATACAGTGTAACATAATAAAAGTGTATTGTAATGTACATCATAACTTTTGGCCAAGGTTAAATTTCCAGTTGGTGTATGAAAGTCGTATTCTATTAGACAAAAGAGATGTCATGCTGCAAAACATTAAAGATGAGTTGACTGAGCCATTTGTTTTTATTTATATTACATTATATTTTTCCTTGATTCTATTTATGCAGTGGGTAAAAAATAAATAAATAAATAAATAAAAGAAAATCCTTCAGTCCCCCTTACTCACCTACACTGTTGCACCACAATGTTACTGACAGCACATATTTCTATATGATGCTGCCCACAGTGTGGGGTGCTGTACAAAGCCACAAGATCCACCTAAGATCCACCTGCACTGGTTGCAACAGTTCCATGTAGATTCACCTGAATGGGCTGCAAGGTCCTGCATGGTTAGCAAACTAACCATGACAGTGCCGGCCTCACCAAGCAACAACCTAGTCTGCCAGTACAGCTCTACCCACACTACACCAGTCACCTCTGCAGGGACAGCTGGTTCCTGCTTTGCTCTGCTTATAATTTCAGAGGCCAGACAGGAGTTCATGCTGCAGCTCCCTAGCTGCTCTGCCATCAGATCCCAGCTGTCCCCACTCCTTGCTATCTGCCTTAAGCCTCACAGAATAAACTACTTTGTAATACAGGGACTCTTGGAAGAGATATCAAGGTGAATTTATCAAGGTGGGATGTGTCGTTCTGTCCAGGAGTACTGCCCATTGCAATGCTCACTCAATGTGCCAGTTTACAGGGGGTCCTATGCACTGTCCCCTCCTCACAACACCTCTGCAGATGCCTCCAGTCCTCAGGAGATTCTCCAAAAACCACTGAGGGAAAAAAAAAGAGCAGCAAGTGTCTTATTTTTATTGTTGTTGATTCTTTCTCCTTTCCTCCCTGCGTCCAAGGTCCAGCAAATTTCTCCCTTTCTTCAGTAATGGCTTTGTGCAGCTTCACAATAAAAGTCATCCACCAAAGAGACAGAGCAACTTTCTCTGCACATCTCCCTGAAAGCTACTTTTGGTTGTGAGAGCTTCACAGCCTGTTTTTAATGTCAAGTTATATGGTTTTGGGGACTTTCCCAACTCCATCAATCCCCCTGATGGCACAGACACTTTGAGTGGAGTGGTGAGGACAGAGCTGATAAACAGCCTCCTCCGGTACTGGACTCTGTCCAAGGAGACAATAATGCTCTCTCCAGGAAGTGGTTTATGCTCAGTATAAAAACATTTTCCCACCAGGAGGTGGTAGCCAAGATGCACATCAGAATGGGTGCCACCAGGTGTCAGGTGAACTGACAGAGGAAATGGCCTCCTTGAGATGTTCCTCCCTTTGTCATGGCAACATGCAGCCAGAGGGTCTCAACCTTCCTTGGAGAAGCTGCTATGATGAACTCTGCAGCCCAAAAATGTAGGAAGAACTGGAAGAAGCCATTCACTGGAGAGGAAGGGTGAGGGGAAGGAAATGCAACATCTAATGATCTGGGAAGCAAATGGTTAAACAGGGACTGGGTGCCCCTGCTCCCTGCCACCCTGGGTTTCCATCGGTATCTGTCCATTGAGCTAATCATAGTATCGCACAGATAAAGGGAGTTGTCCTGTGAAGGAGTTCACTACCAAAGGCAATAGACTTGCACTAGAAGAAGGGAACTGGATTTCCCTGCTCCACATGGAGGATGCAGACATGGACTCAGTCGCCTCTTCCATTTATGCTTTGTGTCTGCAGAAGAGTGAGAAATGAAGGCCAGAATATCCATAAGGCGCAAGAAGTGTGTTCTTATTTTTATTTCACTTCCTATGAACTCCAGAAATGATCCCTGGTACAGTAAGAGACTAAGTATTGTCTGTGCAGGCTGGTGTTCTTGGTTCCTCTTTCAGTTAAGACAGACAAACAGAGAGACTGTAGGTACCTGTTAACTGCAGGTAACTGTAGGTCCAGTTAAACAAGTCATTGGAATAGATATGCAGACAATGAGGTAGACTATGTTTTTTTTTCCCTTCTTTACCCTGTGTTATAAAGTATAAAAGGTCACACAACCTTTTGGTTCTTTCCAGTCTTAAATTCTATGCTGCCATAGCACTATGATAATGTTAAAACCACAACAACTTGATTTTTTTCTCATTCTGGAAGGGGACCCTTTTCCTGACATCACATTGTTGCACTTGACTTTCGATATTCAAAACCAAACACACACTCACACAGAACTGCATTTTGCAATGGCCTGATGAGCACTAATCTAAATTACTCTTTATTTATGAGCACATATACCAGAAGAAAGGTGGGGTTTTTTGTTTGTTTTTTATTTCTTAATCACATTCTGAAGAGGCCATACGTGAAACAGTTGCAAGAATTTGTTTTTCTCCATTTTTTATCAGCCTTTTTGCTCATTTATTCTCTTAAGATTGTGTAGCTATCTGCTTTTAATTTCCTATTTAAAGCATATCTCCTACTTGTAAATAAATATATTTTTCTAGTTCAAGTCAAGTTTTAGTCTCCAGTTAATGAAGAAAATGCATTGAACACTAATGCCCTGTTCTAGGGTTGTTGATAAAGTGAAATTTAATTATGTTCTGGTCTTTGCATTTGCTGGAGATGTTTAGAACTTGTTTACACTTCGAGTTTCAGTTCAAGGTAAATCAACATATTGTGCTTGTGTTTTGAGAAACTGCAGCAATTTTTACCACCTGAAGAATGTGTTAGTGCCCAACATCAGTCTGTACAGGGTTGGAAATGCTGAAGAAGAGGGAGGAGGCCAATTTTGTAATGTATGCAGTTTAACTACAGAAAATGAAGTCAAGTCATCTGGAGACAGTGATATTTGCCAAACTTCCAAACAAAACCACTTCCATGGAAGATTTATGACTTTGGGATAAGTACCAGGGAAGGATCTAGCTGTTCTGATTAATGCACGGCTTAAACTTGTAGGTGAATCTGTGGTGGAGTTACATGTAGTTCTTCTTTCCAACAAGAGATGAAGAGTAATTCAGTCATGGCTAAGAAGTACTTGTTGTTTCTCCAGGAAAGAAAACATCTTTTATTTCAGTATCGAAACTCTGATGTGCAGTGGGTGAAAAGAGAGTTATCCATGCAGATGAGATGATCCTCAGATGCTGCTGCAGGGCTAGCTCAATTGCTTTCCTCCTGTGCTTGTTAAAATTGGTGCCTCCTGTGCAAAAGCTGTGATAAACAAGTAGTATTGTTCCAAATGTACTGTCATCATCATCATCATCATCACAGACCTCCTCCTGGCCACTACAAGATGAAGGCTTGACCTTAAAAATGGCATCTCTGGTTCAGACCGAATGTGACCATTTTAGTCCCTGCCATCTGTCCATTCATCCTGGTGACAGGCAGCCCTGGCTTTGCTCCCTGCCCATCCACTATGAATAGATGAGTGCATGGAAAAGAGCTTCATTTAAATGGAGGAAGTTAATACCAGCCTCAGGAAAGTATTTTGCACATCACAGTAGGAAAGGGCCGTTGCTTTTGTTCAGTTTTGGGTTTTATTTCTTGCTGTGCTTATAAGAAAAGAAATTTTCATCCTTGGAGGTAATACAGAAGTGAGGTCTATGTTTGTATGGGTAGACATTATGGGACAATAAAAAGATTTCATGGATGTTGTCCAAGCAGAATAGGCAGCATGGGGCAAGGATTGGAGATATCTGAGAAGAGAGCAAATGAGTGGATTTTTTCTGAGGCAAATACTCAGAAGATCAGTAAGACCATAGGGAGGGTAATAAGTCACTGGAAGGCACTTGGGATTTATTTTAAGAATCATCTGATAAGTCACATTCCTCACACAACCAATAAAAACACTGAGCTTTGTTCTCAAAAAAAATTCGCCTCCTGGAATGAATGAAAATTTAGAGACTAGCAATCACAGAGACCAGTGATCAGGATTCAAAAAGATTTGAATTAATGTCTGTTCTGCCATAGACATGTTTTTTATACATCTAGACAAAATAACTCAAAACTTCTACACCAAAGTTTCACAGGTAGAGTCCTGTGAAATGGATATAGCAACACTTATTTACCTTTCCAGAGAGCTTGGAAAGGGCACACAAACTGGGACAATCCAGTATAAGTGCACTACTTTTCTATTGATGTCATTGTCTTATTATGTTGAGTCACTTTAATAATAGAGGATGTCGTTCAGGCCCCAGATTTCACCATAATCTCACACTGATTTCTATTTCTATCAGAACTGCAGTTCAGCATAATGTCCTGTCTGATGATATCATACTGATCCCGTAAATCTCTTCTGTCCTTGATGCATAGAGCACTGCTGTGGCTGTGTTCCCTGGAAAATGTATCTGATGGAGGAGACAGGAAAAGAAGGGAAGGTGTTAGGCAGGATATGGACAGTATATTTTGGAAGGCATATGAGGCAAGCAGGGAGAAAACATTAGTGGGATGGGAATGAAGGAGGAGAAAAGATTGCATTACAGAGAGTGGACTGGAAGACTGACAAAGTGAGCTGTGGGTCCTAAGTGGAAGCGGGAAGGATGTCTGAGACAAGAGTGTCATTGTGTGCTGCTTGGCTGCTTCTCCAGATGGAGACTTTTGAGGCCAGGCGTCACTGACAGTTTGCCCATAAGTGGTATGCCAGCATCTGAGATATTTATTAGGTCGACACTATTAATCCCTCACTTACACAAGCACTTAAGTTCTCTGACAACTGTTTAAAAGTCATTAATAACATTTAGCAGTTGTAAAATGATCAGCTTTTGTTTTGCCTCTAAGCATCACTAATGTAGGGGAGAAAGCCAGAGGAATACAAAACAGGCGTCATATTGGTACAAAAATATTGGCGTTTTGCTTTCAGTGTGATTATTATTATTTCGGCAATGATTGTGTCTAGACAGCTCAGATGAGATTGAGGTCCACTGGTGATCTGTATGGAACAAAACAGACTGCCTTGAAGAGCTGGTCTTATAAATGGGCAGGGCAAAGGAAAGGTGGGAGGAGAAAAAGAAATGTAGAGAAGCGATTTGTTCCAGGAGTCACAATGCGTGTCTGGCCAAGAGAGGAACAATATTTAAATCTCCTGATAACTAAACTGATATTTAGTCTGATTCCACAGACTTCTGGCACTGGGCTGTAATAGGACTCCCTAGTGTACTAGGAAAAATTCAGGACTGCATTATGGAGTGAAGATGTACTTCCTCGACTGCATTGTGCAGCTCCGTGAAGACACTCAGTCAGATTATTTATTTTCTTCATGTTCTTCTGATGGAGGGTAAGTTTGGATGGTTGTCATGTGAGAAGGAAGGACTGGGGAAAAAAAAACCAAACAATCACGCTTTATATGGAAATACAGGGCACAAGAAAGATGTGAGGGATCTTATTAAAATGAGAAGAGAGTTCCAGTGAAAATGGTTACTTCACTGGTCTGGTCTGGTAGCACTTCACCAATGTGACATGCCAGTTCTTGTCTGAATCTGAAGTTATCACCTTCCCTTTTGAAAAATATTAATGTTGCCCACCACTAACTACAGCCACAGTGTGCAGCATCTGGGGTCTTTATTGGGCAGCTGGATTGTCATAAAAAAAATAACATTGTCTTAGGAATATGATTCTAGATTCATGGTACATCTGCCATTCATGTAGCTCAGGGACACTCCCAGATAAACATTATTTTGGAGCTCATGTTCTTCAGGAAGTGAAACTCTCCACTTTCTTTGCCTATATCCTATCATGAGACCTTTCCACCACAACATGGTAAAGAATTCTTTCTTGTAACAGTACTCTGGTGGGACAGAACTGGTTGCCATGTAGAGAGGAGACAAAAGACACCTACACTAGTACTTAATAACTCGACATACCTGAATGTTTGCCTGAAAATATCCATGTGGCTACTGGATCTAGAGGTCCAGTTACCATTTATGTGCCTCTACTGATTGTTTGAGGCTTTGGATATGTGCGGTGAGGAAACTACACTTTTTAAAATGTAAATCCATGAAGGGATGGGCCACAAGGGTGGTAAATCCAGGTCTAGAATTCAGAAAGAAACATCACTTTAGCAAGGAATTAAGGTCTTGCTGCAAGCCAGTGTACAGCATTTTAACATGGCACATTACGTAGATTTAGGCTGCAGCTTGTCACTGTGGGACCTTGTGCTGCCTCTCTGTTGTGACTAATGAGCCTGTATAGTCAAGTGGGCTCCCTGCACGGCTACAGAGAAAGGTGATCTTAGAGTTTATGGGGTTGAATAAAGGCCTTGAGCACACAGCCTCACTTTTTCCTCCTGTTGCTGCTCCAGATTTCATTTTACCCTATAAGGGAGAGAAAACAACAGCAACGAGGTGAAATCTTTTCATGTCCATGGGTCATACAGATGGGATAACGGAGAAGCTGTGACAGATTGCACCAGAGGTGAGAAAGCATGGGGATCTCACAGCCTTGGTCCTGGTATGTATGACCTAAACAAGTCACTTAAAGGACCAGTTTTCCCATGCAGGACTACACGTTCTCTCCTCTGTTGAAGTAGAATGGAAGGGTTTCAAATCAAAGCTGATCTTTAGGAATGTGTGTGCTTGGCTGAGGGATCACCTTTGTGATGGGGGGCTTGACTTTGACATCCCAATACGAACAACAATAAGAATAAAAGGGGGGGGAAAAAAAAAAAAAAAGAGTCCATTTTAGTAAGGGAAATCCACAGTTTAGATCTTTTTTTGTTATATTGCAGAAATTTGCTGCCAAAACTTTTTTTTTTTTTTTCCTTCTGCCTTTATAAAAAATGACTCTGGATGCAATAAGAACAAGGTGTTCTAATTAAATAGATTTGTTTACATCTCATAGCATGAAAAACTAATTCAGTCTGATATACTGTAGGTTCTTGCACTATCTCTCTCCCACTTCATGTAAAATTACCCATTTAAAGTAGTGTTTTATTTAAGAATATTTTAAAAGTGGCTTTGATTAAAGAAAAACTGATTTAAGGTTCCAAAGTGCTTGTTTCTAAAATAAAGGTTTCACTTCAGGCTGTATGAAGACTAGGGGGCAGAGCACTAGCTATGCTATATCTGTCACAATATTTCCTTCCTGTTTTATTGCATTGCAAAGGTCCCTACCTTTGCTAGTCATGAGAACTCATAGCCTGTGGCTAGAACATATTTTTATTAAGTGAAGGTTAAAGTCTGGGCCAAAACAGATCCACTCTAATATACTTACAAGCATCCTGACCCAGACCTGTGCCACAGTATCAAGTCCAAAACAGAACAAAAGACAACACTTCCTGATTGTAACTGTGTCCCTACCAGTGTAAAGGCTTCTGCACATTCTCCACACCGACAAAGCTGGAGCATCCTTAAAGGCACCACAAGAAGAATTATGTGAAATATAAACACTGTAGGTAATATGGGATTCAGCTGCTAAAAACAAAGAAATGAGAACAAATCTCAGCAACTCACAGGACAGGCCTGGCCATTAGATAAACCTTGTAAGTGGATGAAGCTGCTGCAGGGAAAAATAATGTCCCAATGAATTTATTTCTCAGGTTATCAAAGGGTTACCCACGAAGAGATAAACAGGAACTTTTATTGCCACTTAGACAAATTTCAGTTCAGGAACAGTGATATCAGATGACCTGCCACTGAGAGAAACAGAACTGAAGCATCTGGGCCATCCTGAACCAGAAAGACAGCAATGTCTGCATGCAGCACAAATCAAGCAACAACCTTCTGTATATTATAGTCTCATCTATGTGTGCTACAAGTGATAAAAATTATGGACTTCTTGAAGTAAGGTAAATATTAGACTTGTCTGTATTCTCTAAGAGAAATTCCCCATGTAGAAATCCAAAAGCAGGTGGATTTCCAAGTGCCTTTGCAGTAATATATGGAGACTCAGGACCATCAGTAACTGCTGCACCATCCTTTCATTGCTGGGAATGTGTATGGCACTTGTAGGCAGCTGTGTTCATCCTGAAACTGAGCACAGGAACTGGTGGCTGCAAAGAGATTTGGGCAGTTCTTCACCATAGGCAGAGGACTGTCTCAATGCATATCCCTGGTTGTCTGAAGTGTGCAGTCCTTATGACTGCCATAAGAACACATCGACTGGAAGACAAGAAAACTGAGAATAGAGCCTGTAGATGGCTAGGTATAAAGGCAATCTAGCACTGAATGAAGGTCTGTGTCATAATCCCCTTGCTCTGTAGGCAGAGTGCTGAAAATCTTTTTTAATATGATAAGTGTATTAATGTATATCAAAGGAAAACAAAGTTTTGAAACAGTTTTTTTCTAAGTCCTGATGCCTAAACAAAATTAAATTGTGCTAACTTCTGAAGTTCCTTTTTTTATTTTTTTTTGAGGGGTAAGAAAATTACTTTTACAAGTTCTCACTCTGCTCCAGCTCTCTGGCAGCCAGAGTTGCAGGAGATGTGGGGATGCTAAGCAACTTGGGCTTGTGCCTCCCTGGCAGCTGGAGCTGTAGGGAGGTAGGGAGCTGGGTGGGAGCTGGGTGCTCAGCCCCTGGCCCCTTGCCTGCTGCAAGGCTCCTGCTTTTGTCAATTGCCTGTCTGTGCACTGAAAGTTAAGTTGACAAGAACCTTCTGGGGGGAGGATAAAAGGAACAGCCAGGGAAAATCACTGCCATCTCTCCAAAAACAAGGAAAAGGAAAAAAATCACTGCCATCTCTCCAAAACCAAGGAAAAGGAAAAAAAAAAAAAAAAAAAGACAGAGAGAGGAAAAAAAGTCTCAAAAATTGTCATTTAAGTTAAAAATTTCCACAGAAATCTCATATGGATTAAAAGAGCATGTTCAACCAGCAAACATTTCCAATGGGAAAGGTAAGAAAGCGAATCATGTAGAACTCTCCCATGGTCCTGATTGTCTCAGTGAAACCTGCTCATCACCTTTCAGGATAATGATCAGCACTTTCCAAGAGACACTTATTACCTTCTCAGGATTTTACCTTAAGTTTAGTATAACTTAGAGATAAGGCACACAGAGGGTAAGAGCTCCAGGGAAGAGTAATTTTCACCTTTCTGGTGCTTAGAGCATGATAAAAAACTTTCCTTCGTGCTTTTGAATTAATTCCTCAAAAGTTCCAATGCCTGCACACCCATTTGTTTCCTCATTGTTTTTATTAAACAAGAAAGGCGAGCTTTATTACTGCACAAATGAAAGCATCACCAGAAGATAGATACTTCCCAGATTCTTATTAATCTCTAAGACTTATGAGGCCGCCTAAGTTCCATAGAAATTAACATACTCTACAGATTTCCTCCAGCATGTCATTGAGTCCTTGCTACCCTATCTGGAGATGGAAGGGAAGCCAAAAAAAGCAAAACCAGAGGAGAATAAATCTGTATTATTAGGAGGTTGTTGTAAGTCAAAATGTTCATGTGCATGCATGTCTTTGCCTACAGATATAGGGCAAGGCTCTGTGTAATGGTGCATCATCTACAGCAGCATTATAGTAATTTACCATAGGCTGTGGTTGTATATATTGAACTGTGTGCCACAAAGTAAAGGTCATAATCATAATTAAAGTACAGTTGGATTTGCAATTCAAAACAATTTAGAACTAATCTCCAAAATTGTGACTATGCAAATTAATATGGTAGGGCATCAAATTTATTCTGTTCCTTACTTTTCAGTGTAAGATTACCCATGCCTAACTTCAGGCACACTAAATGACTGTATTTTAGCAGCATTTAATATCCCTAGCAGAGACTAAGGTCCCATAGCCATAGCTTTTACACATGAGACAGACCTTTCCCCAAACATAACAGTCAAGAAAGAACCCAGAGGCATATCAGACAGGTGAAATCACTTAATCATCCAGGTCAGTGACTGGATACCCAACTGAATGCTCAAATCAGAGCATTCTACCTCTAGCACCTTAAAAAAGAGATTATGAGAGAAAGAGAGAACCATAAACAGCACAACAAAGCCTATCCTAACCCAGGAGTAACGTACAGTTAGGTCAAAAGAGACTTATGGCACTGGAAGTATTTGTTTAACTAGGTAAGGATGTTGTGAAATTTTTGTACATTTTAACGTTTGAAGTACATGTTTTGTTAATTCTTCTGATGTAATGAGTAGAACAAAATTTTCCAAAACAAAAGGATTCTGAAGTATATGTCCATCATGGTCCTCATGTAGTCTGTACTCTCCAGTTACTATGCTCCCATTGACACAGTTGTCATAAGATCTCACCCACTCTACTCATCTATGCATCTCATACTTACTGCAAGTCAATATTGGTTAGCCACTGAATGTGAAATAGAGAATGGGAAAATTTAAAGAGTGCTGATTACTGAATATCGTGAGAGATGTTCCTGGTGCACCAGCAACACCTCATAGAGGTAAGTAAGATGTGTCTGGACTCTCAGTGGCTGTGAATTGGCACAGACAGCTCTGTCACTGATGTTGATCACCAACGGATTCAGTCTCATGGTCAAAATGCTAACACTTAACCACATGATGCCTAAATTTTCTTATTGATTGTTGCCACATCAGCTTACTCAATGGCAAATGAAAGCAGATATGAATCAGTGATGCAAACTTGTACAGAAACCTAAGATCCACTGTGCATGTAGCATTTCCCACAGGTCTTCTGCAGCACATTTATTGCAGTGTTCTTTGCATAACCAATGGGAGGCACTTCCAGGCCCCAAAACAGCCTGAACAGAGAGCTCATGTGCAACAAACTATTAAAAATAAACTGATCTTGTAACAAAAAAAAATGTTACTTGCATTTTAATTAGTTCATTGGTAATGAAAACAAAATTGAGCAAGCCTGAAATCCGCAACAAACAGGAAGAAATATGAAATCAAGGCTTTCTGTCTGTGTTGACCCTGATAACACCTGTGACATATGAAATGAAGTAGCTTAGGTTAGCATGCATAGTATGTAAGGGATGCCTGATGGCAGCAGGGACATGGAAAAAAAAAGAAAAAAAAAAAAAAAGGCCCTAACCCAACATCATCAAAGAACAGACAGAACACCATGAAAAAAAGACAGGAGGGCCTGGGCTCCCCTGAGATGTCATGAAAACCATTCCTTGCATCTTCACAGTCTGTATTATTGCTTATTTGCAACAGATGCTGTAACAGTTCAACACATCGTCGTGTAGTTTTTTATAATAAAGTCACACTGGCAATAAAGTCACAGACTGTGTGACTTGTGACATCATGCGTCACTATTTGTTTCTTGAAGTGTCATGGGAGGCTGGAGTACCCATATGAATATTGGTTGTGCGGATTCCCTCGCTCACCTTGTGTAAGTACCAACCAGTCCGCACATGTTTTCCCACAGTCTTCCTCCCTGGCTGGTGTGTAGCAGAAACCACAGCTGATGCATACGAAATTCAGTTGCCTTTGGCTTGTCTCAGATCAAGAGAACACACAGACAGTTATAAAGGTGAGCTTATTTGCAGCAACTTAGAATTAACGTAGAACTTCAAAGCTAAACTGGTAACTAACTTAAACTTCTTCCTGAAGAAATGACACTCAATTATTGGGTTGTCATCTGCTTTGTGTGTTGTTCTTTTTCCTTCCTTCCTTCCTTCCTTCCTTCCTTCCTTCCTTCCTTCCTTCCTTCCTTCCTTCCTTCCTTCCTTCCTTCCTTCCTTCCTTCCTTCCTTCCTTCCTTCCTTCCTTCCTTCCTTCCTTCCTTCCTTCCTTCCTTCCTTCCTTCCTTCCTTCCTTCCTTCCTTCCTTCCTTCCTTCCTTCCTTCCTTCCTTCCTTCCTTCCTTCCTTCCTTCCTCCCTTCCTTCCTCCCTTCCTTCCTCCCTTCCTTCCTCCCTTCCTTCCTCCCTCCCTTCCTCCCTCCCTTCCTCCCTCCCTTCCTCCCTCCCTTCCTCCCTCCCTTCCTCCCTCCCTTCCTTCCTCCCTTCCTTCCTCCCTTCCTCCCTTCCTTCCTCCCTTCCTTCCTCCCTTCCTTCCTCCCTCCCTTCCTTCCTTCCTTCCTTCCTCCCTTCCTCCCTCCCTCCCTCCCTCCCTTCCTTCCTTCCTTCCTTCCTTCCTTCCTTCCTTCCTTCCTTCCTTCCTTCCTTCCTTCCTTCCTTCCTTCCTTCCTTCCTTCCTTCCTTCCTTCCTTCCTTCCTTCCTTCCTTCCTCCCTTCCTTCCTTCCTCCCTTCCTTCCTTCCTCCCTTCCTCCCTTCCTCCCTTCCTCCCTTCCTCCCTTCCTCCCTTCCTTCCTCCCTTCCTTCCTTCCTTCCTTCCTTCCTTCCTTCCTTCCTTCCTTCCTTCCTTCCTTCCTTCCTTCCTTCCTTCCTTCCTTCCTTCCTTCCTTCCTTCCTCCCTTCCTTCCTCCCTTCCTTCCTCCCTTCCTTCCTCCCTTCCTCCCTCCCTTCCTCCCTCCCTCCCTTCCTCCCTCCCTTCCTCCCTCCCTTCCTCCCTTCCTCCCTCCCTTCCTCCCTCCCTTCCTCCCTCCCTTCCTCCCTCCCTTCCTCCCTCCCTTCCTCCCTCCCTTCCTCCCTCCCTTCCTTCCTCCCTTCCTTCCTTCCTCCCTTCCTTCCTTCCTCCCTTCCTTCCTCCCTTCCTTCCTCCCTTCCTTCCTTCCTTCCTTCCTTCCTTCCTTCCTTCCTTCCTTCCTTCCTTCCTTCCTTCCTTCCTTCCTTCCTTCCTTCCTTCCTTCCTTCCTTCCTTCCTTCCTTCCTTCCTTCCTTCCTTCCTTCCTTCCTTCCTTCCTTCCTTCCTTCCTTCCTTCCTTCCTTCCTTCCTTCCTTCCTTCCTTCCTTCCTTCCTTCCTTCCTTCCTTCCTTCCTTCCTTCCTTCCTTCCTTCCTTCCTTCCTTCCTTCCTTCCTTCCCTCCCCCTCCTCCCCAACCTCTTTGATTTTGGGTTGCTGAGGTTAGCATTTGCAGTGTTCCTTCTTCAACAAAAAATTCCAATGTATACACATTGTGTTCCTCATTTATGCTTCCCCACTACCCAATTAACATCACATTAAATTATATACCTGCAACAGATTTAATTCCAGACCACTGAGCTGTCACTTTTAACCCTCTGCATGTATCTCTACAATATTTATGAGAAAGCTGTACTTACTTTAACAAGTAATGAGGGATTTCTATAGGATTTTAACAATTCAGTTTGTTATAAGAAAGAATATATTCCTCCACTGCAATCTGTGGGATGGTTCCAAACACTTACAGAAGGATTTGGATATCTATTCAGTTCTCAAGGTTTTAGAATAGTTTTCCAAATCCCTATTATGCTGCTGTGGAATGAAAATGGATGGATCTATGGCTAGAGTTAAGCAGAGATCTGGGCTCATTTCCAAGCTCCATTGAACTCTTCTCAGATGACCTTGAGCGAAGTACTCGTGATGTGGTCCAGAGTGTTTATTTCAGTGTCCAAATGGGGCTCTGAATGAACTTAAAACCTTAAATTCCAGGAAGCTGTTTTCAAGGGATTTTCTAAGCTTAGAGCCTCACAAATCTCACTGCAAATTTCCATGATGCCTGAACTCAGAAAGTTGCCTAGCCTGAGGCTTTGGAGTGCAGTCAGACCCACCACATACACAGACTTCATCAAACAATTTCTAAACATGAAATGCCTCTCATCCCTCTGTTATTTAAGGTACAACTTGAAATGCAGTTATTGTCTATATCAAGGAAAACAAACAAACAAAAAAAAAATGCACTGCCAACAACAATTTGAGGCAATTAGCTAATTGGTACAGACTGGTCTGTGACTGTATTTTCTGGAGAGGTCTGTCTGTGACCATTCACATTATCACTTGGAAAGGAGCCTGGAGGATTTAACATCATTCATCTCTTAAGAACAGTACCTGTGAATGGACTGTCCTCTCAGTAACTTTCTTGATATCTTGGAGAGAGACTTTTCATCTCCCGCCAGGTAGGACCAAATGGTTGCATACTTGATGTGATAAATGCAGGGCTAGGTCCCAGTGTAAGGAGTGAACCTTTTTTACAGTGAAGGCATATCCTCAAAAAAGTCTACAGGTGGTAGTTGACTCTTGAATGGTTCCCACAGAGCCTCTGACATGAGAATCATGAGCTCTTCCTGCTTAACAACCAGCACAGAATCAATGAATTTGCCTTTTGGCCATTATGATGGGAAAGTGAGTCCTCTGAGTCTCGCTTTTGAACTTCATAGCTACATCTCCAAAGATACTGTTATATGATGATTTCAGAAGGAAGTAGGAGGTTAAATACCTTTTTGATCTGGACCTTTATGTCTCAGTTTCTTTCATGTAAAATAGAAACAGACATACTTTCACTACCTTCCATAGTTGTTGAAATGGAAAATATGTGACATTTTGAAGAAGTCACATCCCGTACTTCAGGGAACATAACAAACTTACATAGATAAACACTGCTTAGTTTTGGCATCACCAATATTCAGAGTGATTTTTTTCTGGAAAAAGACATAATTTGCCTCAAATTAGGCAAGAATGAGCATTTTCAGTTCTCATACAGTTTTTTGAAAACTTTTTGTCACTTCCATCCTATATTGTCTCATGCTTGTTTTGCTTCCTGTACATTTTTAGTACTAATATTTTAGTTGCAGTCTTTCGACTTTAACTGACTTGTTTGTACCTGGTAATCAATCCTTTCTATCTCCTTTGTTTATTAAGAAAACAAATGATCTCCTGGTATTTTTTATTACAAAAACAAAACAAAACAAACAACATAAACAAACATTTTCAAGAAGGCGAAGTCCACATTGGCAACTGCAAAGAGCTGAAAATTACATTTGCTCACACTCTATTACAGATTAGCCCAAGCAGATCTGATTCAGATGATATTTCTCAAGCTTAGCAGGATTTCCAAGTGTTAGCATGAACCTCTGGCTGTAAGGTTACCCAAATCCTCAGCCAGGTCTGGCAAATGCTGTGAGCCGGGTGGAGTAAATAAGCCACCATTGTACTTATTCTGTATATATCTCTTAATACTTCCACTACTTAGCCACTGCTGCTGAGGAACACAGAACAATCCATATTTTGAAGGTTTGGTTGGTATTTCACAACCATTCAGAATGACCAAGCATGTCTCCATGCACATGAAATTATACGTTTTTCAAGGAAGCCCTGGAAGAGTTCCTGATTTTTGATTATTCCTGCAATTTGTCAAAGTTCTGGACAGAAGGAACCTGAATGGTCATCTACTTTTTCCAACTAAGGGCAGATGGAAGCATAAGAAGGCTCAAAAATTGCATGAAAGTCCTATAGGTTTCAATTAATTTGTCCTTATAAGGAATCTAAAAGTGGTGTGATTTGTCTCAAGGATTTAGACATCTAATTTTAGATGTCTGCATGTAAGATAAATGCTCAGGTTCCCATTACAGAGAGTAGAGGTCTAGTCAATACAATTAGTGGTTTAGAAAGAGATGAAGCAAATGTCTATATCTGGTCAACCAATAGCTCTCCAAGCACAGATACCTAGCTCATATGTAAACACCTAAATTTAGACATATAGTGGCTTGAGTCAGTTGCCTGAAAATAGAAGTCTGACAGCACTTGAAGTGTCCTTGTATTTTGGAGACATCCACATAGGGCTGGTCTGTGTGACACAGGACTTTAGGGTGATGTCTGCTTTTTTGCATCAGCCACTGGAGGCCAGATGTCATGCCCTACAACATTTCAAATGACATTAATTGCCTGTTTGTGGTCTACTGAAAAAGTCCCCAAGCCACTGAGCTTGCCCTAAATGAGCCCTAGGACTTTCAGCTGCCCATGCACAAGTATCTAGTGCCACTTGAGATGTTTTCGACCATCTGAGACAGCTAAAAAGGACTGGCAGGTACCCTGTAGGATGAAGGGGACGCTGCACCCAGAAGCTAGAGGTCAGACAGAATAGCCCAGGTCTGTGTTTAAACCATTGAATTGAGCTCTAAGAGTTAAGCTAATCTCCTGAGGCTTGTTTTCATAGTCAGTGGAGAGAAATACAGAGCAAAGTTCATCTCATTCTAAGATAAATGTCAAAGCCAGGGCAGATGAATTGCCCTCCAGATTTTCCTAAGCTGACAATAAAGGGAACCTAGTATGACTAGTCTCTGTTCCAGTTTGGGAAACAGAATTTGTAAAAATTCAGCTTGCATGAGAGTCTGTGTACCACCCTAAGCAGCCAGGACCCATTAGACTTCTAGCAAAATACTCAGATATACCATATGCATTTATACTGCCACTATATGCCTTTCAAACTCTATTATCAACAACTGATTGAAAAGACTGACACACGATGTGTATTACAAACATCTATATTGGGCTGGAATCCCTGGCAACGGTACCCATCAGCATAAAACAAACCACCATATCTTGCAGTCCTGAACAAGATCCAGTGCAGAGATTGCAGATGACAAATTTGCAGACAGCTTGTTTATGACCAACAGGCCATTTTTTTCTGTGTTTTCTTTACAAGCTAATGTGATTACACTATGTGGAGCTTTTCTCCCAGAAGGATCCCAAAGCATTTTGTAAATTGAAAAGATGCAAAGGTGCTGGGGGAGGAGGAAGAAGAAATAAAGAAGTTTCACATCTTCTTAGGAAATGGAGCTCTTTCTTTTGGGTTATGAGTCTGGTAGTTAAAACTGGTAAAGGGCATTGGTAACAGATATCATCTGTGAGCAACATCAAAAGGTTAGCTCTGATATAATGTGGGAACTTTTAGTAATGTGATGTGATGGAGACTGGGGGGTAGGGCCAGAGGCATTTGCTGGGTTTGATTTCCCCTTTGATTTCCCTTTAAGCACAGCGTTTGATTCTCACTGCACCTTTGAACAAGGTCATCTAGTGGAGGGAAAGGAAAGAAACACTCATCAAACCTTTTCACACTTGCTGATAAAGCCACCTGCAAAGGGAATGACATGGCTTATGCAGTTGTTCAAAGGTTGGGGTGTGTTATTTGCCATTTACATGTTGTAATTTACAGTTGTATAACACAATACTGTTTAGGTTTCACTATGCAGATTCATATATTCACCCTGGAAATCCCTGTGTAAGTCTCATTCCTCCAAACTACCTGAACTAACAGGCATCCCTAGGGTTGTGGCTGAGCATGTTTCAGTCCTTGTCACAGGTGATTCCCTAAATTTCACCTGCCTTGTTACTGCTTTTTGCAGATACTAAGTTTAATGAATGTTTGCAATCAGCAGATTCCCTTTTTCTTTGAGGTTTGAGTGGTCTGTATATTGGTGTCACTATACCAAGAGCTCTCACAGCTGGTCTCAGGTCAGAGGTAATCATCAAGTTCATTAAAACCATACACTGTGTTAGCCGTGGTCTTCATATTCAACAAATGGAGCAAGAAGATCTTTTTCTGCAATAAAAATAAGAAGAGATTAGAGTTCTAAAGTTCCAAGAGGCAAATGCATGAGAGGCAAAAGAGGACAGCTGACTGGACCATGGGCTTCTTCCACTGCAAACCCAGGACCAAAGGGTTGTGCATGTAGCCCATGTGGCTGGAGCCTAGGCAAAATCAAACTGGATCCAGGGCAAAATCAAAACCACAATTTAAAAATTTACAGCAGATGCAAGAGGGGTTTTAGAAAGAAACAAAATCCTGCAGATACACTCTCTGCTTGCAGGAAAATGTGGTTTCACAGAATCACAGAATGTTAGGGATTAGAAGGGACCTCGAAAGATCATCGAGTCCAATCCCCCAATTCCCCTGCCAAAGCAGGAACACCTAGATGACTGCTCTTTTTTTATTTTTTTTTTTTTATTTGTACAAGGCTTCCACCGCAGGCTACCTGGTTTCTGCCACCATGTTCTCATCCTAACAGTCAAAAACATCTGAGACCTTCTAAACCAGAATACAGAGGAATGTGAAAAACTAGTAAGTCCACTCTCCCCATGGACAGTACTGAGGCAATGGCTGCAGAAATAGGAAACTCATCTGGGGAAAGAAAAGCTCTCCTTCTTTCAGAGAAGAATGTGCAGTGTCTAAATTAAAATAAATAACTCCTAAAAGGGGTACTGATGTCAAAGTGGTGCAATAGCCTTATTCCATCAGCCAAGCCCAAGGCGTGTAGTTTGGCTCACTCTGGAAGTCCATGGCCACCACAGACAGCTCTGATCACCCACCTGGCAGATGACTCCTCTTTTGCCCAGCTCTGTCTGTCCAGAGCCTCTCGCCATGTGCACCCTTCACAAAGACACCAACTCTTCTTTCTGTTTGGTTCACACTCAGTGTCCTGTGCTGCAGCCAGAAACATTATTGCACTGGTGACATTTCCATGGGCAGATTGACATTTCCCCTCGGAAGAAGCTACTCAATACACAGTTCCTTTTATTTATTGTTCCTTTGGTTCATGGGCCACCACAGAGGTTACTTTAACATAGCTATACGTAAGGAACTATGATGATAAGGTCCTTTAAGTAGGGATCTGCTATTTTTATTCAACTGTAAAAATTACATACATCCACAGAGACTGTGTAAAACGTAAGTATAGGCATGCTTGTGATCCCGAGCTCCACAACAGTGGGGTAAATAATAGCAAACCCACTGAATTTAGGAGACTCTTACTGATGTAAATTAGAAATAACTCAATATAGTATTAAGCACTCTACATAAATTTTGAAAGATTGTGCTGCAAAAGGATTTTTTTTTTTTTTAAGATGAATTCAGGTGCTTTGAAGTCACATTCCAAATCAGTCTGGTAAAGAAACTACTCTTTGTGAAATCTAGGACAATAAATAGTATTTTGGAATAATGCAATCAGTAAATTACTGGTAAAAGAGCAAGAATACCCATTATTCTTGATTTGTTTTTACTTACAGGTTGAAATGGAAAAGTACAAAGTTGTGAAGAAGGAAAAAGTATCAGTGTGAAACTGTTTTCTTTATTTTCATTTCTTTTCATTCACATATACATACATAAAATGAAATGAAATGCAAACTGAAGATTGAAGAAATTATTCAAAAGAAAAAGGTGAACTTTTTCTTTCATTTGAAGATGCAGCAGGAATAAGAGGATTAATCTTCAGAAAGAATTACAGAAAATGATATTTTGGTTAGGTTCTTTTTTGTTGGTTGGTTGATTGTTTTTTAATAAAAAAAATAAAATAAGCACATGCAAAAAGATTTTTACTGGTTTTAGAAATTCCTTGTATATCCAGATTCTTTAATAATTGTTCAAAAAAAGTATTGATGCTTTCTATGAAGCAATATGAGACAGAGTACTGAATTGGAAGGACTGAGAGTCTTTAATATACAAATTATGGATTTCTTATGTACCATTTCTAATCACTTAGTGGGTCTTGATTAACAGATTTAGTTAAAAAAAAGACCAAATGATCCATTACATGTGGTAATTATTTACCTACTCAAAAAATAATAAAAATATTATTGAGGAGACATCTTCAGACATTTCTAATCCAGCTGCCCATTTGAAATTGCCAATATTGTATTAGGTCAGGCATGCCTTATCTACTACCCTGGTCTTGAAAGTGTTCAAGGATGAAGATTCCTTCAATTTCCTGGGTGATCTGCTCCAGGGCTGCACAAACTCCAGTACAGGACGTTTTCCTACTGTCCAGCCTGAACTGATTAAGCTGCATCTTGCAGTTGTTCTACTTGTTATAATATCTGCTACTTCCAATAAAAGTTCATATTTGTAAAATAAACTTTTCCAAATTATTGACATTCATTTAATTTAGTTAATATTTTTAAAAATCAAATCTAAGTTTAACAGAAATAGTTCCACAATCCCCTATACAGAGAATTCTTTATGCTTTTGCATTGTATACAGAGAACAGTAATACTATTTTTAAAGTTTCTCTTATCTGATCAGAAGCATATAAAATTGAGCAATCTAGGCAAATTTTTACTGAAGTAAATATGGTTTCATCATGTTCTCT
Source organism: Streptopelia decaocto (assembly GCF_964273445.1). Classification (NCBI taxonomy): domain Eukaryota; kingdom Metazoa; phylum Chordata; class Aves; order Columbiformes; family Columbidae; genus Streptopelia; species Streptopelia decaocto. Next base: position 74,830,994 of record NC_138657.1, read on the forward strand.
TTGTGGCAATTCAAGGGATCTTATATCACATTGGTACAGCATAGCTAATCTCAGGCAGGAGATTAAACTCGGATTTAAACCAGTTGTTCATTTTTCAGGAAAACATTGTGTGTGTCTTAGTCCTTGGAAAATTTACCCCCCTATGGTCTACTGAAACTACTAAAACCAGCTAGAAACAAGGAGACGGTGATTCAGGTGTTTTCCAGGGCTACTGCAAATCATCAGACATTTAGACAAAACTGAAAAAAAAAAGTGTTGAAAACATTTATCAAACTTTTAATTTTTCTTACACTCTTCAGTCTGAGCTTTAGTTCTTTGAAAATATGTTCTTGAGGCTCCACATGGCACAGAGACTTCTCTTTTTCACAAAAGTAAAGCCTATAATTGTAAATTTTTACTGAAATTCTGATCCAATCCTTTTTATAACTAAGATTTGTTCTTGTAGAAACTGCTGGTCTTCGGTTAAGGTCTAACAAGAGTAAATTCTATTTCACCTGTAAACTCTTTTTTTACCACCATTGTATTGTGTGTTTAGTCTGAGTATAGCACAGAGGAGACTGAGACCAAACTGGAGACTCCAGACATAATCATATTCATAATTTGATGTTTACCATTTCCTTATAAACTTGACTTTTTTTTTTTTTTTCCAAACGGTTTACCTTGAATACCAGAAAAAATGTGAAAAACATTATTTATCTTAGAAGATCATTCTGCAAACAGGATCACTTCCAATGCAGTTGGAGGGGAGAAAAGAGGTCAGATTCATTTACACTTTCCTTGCCTACAAATCTGAAATTTCGTCGATACTGCCATTCATTGAAATGGTAACCATATAGAGTGAACAGTTCTAAAAAACTAATTAAACAGCTGGACTAAATCACGAATGTACTGAATGATTTTTAAGGCACTTACCAATGGGAGTGTGTGTTGTCTTTAAATTTGCACAAAGAAATGCATGTAAACTCGATGTATATATTTGTTTATACTTCTTTATTTGCTTGTACTTCTTTATATTGTCCTTTTTTAGAAAAAAATGAGATCTGCTGGAAGATGCAGTATAGTGTTCAACTCTGAAAATATCGAATCCAGATATGAAGAAGGGAGCTGTGCTTAATAAGAGGAAAAAAAAAAAAAAAGAAAAAAAAAGAAAAAAAAAAAGAAAAAAAAAGAAAAAAAGAAAAACCAAAAAGCATGTACCACTAATAAGATATTTTGAAATGGCCTAAACAAAAGCCACACAATGCTTTTGCACTTTTCATTAGATTAATCAAAGCAATCCTATTAGTTTCTTCTGTGCATTGCACTTCTTTGTTGTTATAATCTATTGTATTCCACTATCAGTTGCAGGATCCCTGGAATAAGGGACTTATTCCAAAAGATAGGTATGTGGTGCTTGATATATTTGGACTACTGTTCTTATTTGGCATGGTAAATGACCTCACCACCATCCTCATTTTGAGAAAAAGAAAAAAAACAACCTCCTAGAAATAACAGAAGAAGGAGACATTACAGCAACTATAAAACCTCACAAGATGCAGTCCATATAGCGCACCAGTTTCCAAGAAAAGGATTCCAGCTGTAGTTCATTTATTGACAATGAAGAGCAGGGACTGATGAGTTTGCTATGTGATTTATGTTGTATTGAAGTTCTCCTCAACTGTTGGTTAAGCTTGCACCTGGTATAGTCTGCTGGTAGCCACCATCTCTGTTAGCTTCCAGGCTGGTAAGCTGAATGTGTCTTAGCTTCTAGGAAATGTCTGCTTGTAAAAAAAAGTTTGACATGTGCCTAGTAGCATTTTAAAACTCATGCCACACATGTGCATAGGACTACACATGTTTCCTATAGAATAACTGGTTAAGATAATGGCTGTAGTCACATTATTCAGGATGTCTAAATGACTCTGGAATTCACAAATCCAAAATTCTGGCAACACAGCTAACATTTTATTCATCTAGTCAAGCTTTTCATAAAGGAGTCCACTCAGTCTCTTACAGTCTTGTGAATTTTGAAAAACATTGACCTGTAACACTTTTTCTGGTTCCTTAGTGTTTTATCTCCCACTTTACTCTGAATTTCATTTAAGTCAAACAAAAAAACAAACAAAAAGCTAACAAAACAGAGAAAAAAATAATCTCAGAGAACAGATCTAACACTTAATGTCACAAATGTATACAAATATATAATCTATTTAAGTAGAATATTTGCATTATAATTGTCAGGCTGCAATCTGTGAAATGTAAACCCTGAAATAAAATTTCTCATGCTGTACCAGGACAAACTTATGTTATTATTGTAACTCTTCAGGGGCATAAAACATCTTCTCATTTACAAGAAAGAGTATTTCTGTAAGGTGCTTCACAGAAAAAAAGACAAGTTGTGTTTCCTTGTGCCAACTGGAAAGCACAAAAATGAGACCATTGAGACTGAAGTAGCAATAAAGCATCCAGAATCATTAGCTCAGAGTTGTCATTGTGCAAACTATGTTCACTCAGCTTTTGGTCATCTCAATGTGTGTCAAGAGAGATCCCTCAACCACCTGTACCATCTCAATCATGCACAAACCTGTCCTGAGTTACGCCTTTTACTTAAGAAATAAAACTTCAACTAAAAGAAAGAATATTTTCTGATTTTGAAGATACCAAGCGATTGAGAAAACACTCCCTCAGTAGTTTGTGCCGCTGGTTAATCATCTCCTCCGTTGTGTCTAATTTCTAATTTGAATTTGTCTGGCTTCAGCTCCCAGCCATTAGTTTTTGATGCGCCTTTCCCCGCTAGATTACAGAGCCCATTAATACCCAGCATTCTTCCCTTATGAAGGTACAGATACTCTGTACTGTAGTCACCTCTCACTCTTCATTTTAATAGGCTAAACAGATTGAGCTCTTTAAGTCTCTCTCTGTGAAGCATTTTCTCTGGACCTGAAATAATTTCCATGGCTCTTTTCTGCACCCAGCCCATTTTTTTCTAAAATAAACTCCTTATTTTTATTCAGGTGTCACAATTGAATTCTAGTATCAGCCCTATGAAAGCTGAATGCTGAAATAAAATATTTTCTTCACTTCTTTCCCCTTCTTCCCTGTTCATGCAGCCTGGGATCACACAAGCTTTGCTTCTATCAGTGTCACTCTTAAAACTGTCATTACACTTATCCTTTCAAAGTCTTCAGCTTCCAGCATCCTGTGCTTCATTCTCTAACTGGGGTGCATGTGTTGTTGCCATATACATAATTGCATTTAGAGAACCAAACATAGCAAAACTAAACATCATGAGTGGCAGAGACTGGTTTATCAAGCAGCCCAGATACCTTTGTATGGCTGCTTGGATATTGTTAGTATTTATCCCTCTGCCAGCTAATGGAAGAATAAATATTGTGTCATCTACAAATTTTATCAGTAATGATTTTATATTTCCTTCCAGCTCCCCGCTTAAAATGTTGAGGAGATTTAGGCCTTTCTCTAAACTTCTCATGTGCACTGGTGATTCTGTACTGATAATACTTTTTTTCCACATCTGTCAGTTAACGAGCACTCAGGCTATTAGAGAGAACTCTGTGTGCTTTATTGATACTCTGAATTACGTACTTTTAATCAAAATGATGTGCTGAAGTAAGGAACACCATCTTGTATAGCATAGTAGTAGAATTACTTTTACCAAGCAACTTGTAAGTATCTCCAAACATAAAATAAAGTTTGCTTTATGGGACCTATTTTCCATCAAACATTATTATTATTATTATCATCATCATCATCATCATCATTGGTTTTGATTATATACTCCCACTTTAATTTTCTATTTACTGCGAGTCTTGTAAAATTTTCCATTTTCTTACCAAGAAATGACATATTTATTTTTTTTTTCCTAAACAATGGAACAATAGTGTTATCTTTCTAGAATGCTAGGTTTGTTTGTTTGTTTGTTTTGTTTTGTTTTGTTTTGTTTTGTTTTTTCCAAAAAACAAATTCACATTAACAAGAAGATAGGTCCTTACAGCCCATGCTCAGGTTCTTGAGATGAGAATTTCAGCCTCCCTGATTTGTAAATGTCTGTACCTAGAAATAATATTTCTCTAGTTCTATTAGTTACTATGGAACTGGAAAGTACTTCATTGACCTCTTCTGATACAAGTGCTTCATATTGCCTCTTTGAAATATGAAAGCTAATTTTTTGTAGAAAATATCTCTTTTTGTACTTCCTTATTATCATTTTGTCTATTACTTTTTAGTAAAGGAAATATACCACTTCTAGGATCTCTTTTACTCCTACTACACTTGAAAAAACTATGTTGTTGTTGTTGTTGTTATAAGCCCTGTAAGCAGCATATTTTTTCCTTGAGGCCTTTATGGATTTTCTTTACATTTTAACTTCTATTCTAGGCATACTGGGATACTCACAATTGAGATACTGAGTTAACATAATGTTAGTGTTGGCTGTACCTGGTTGAGATGAAATTCAGTTTCCTACAAGCACTGGGAAAGTTTCCAAGATTAAGCCATTCCAGATATACTGCTTTCAAGCTTTTCAATTGCTAATATATCGTTTTGAAAAAATATTGTAACATGCAAAAGCATAGGGGTTTTGACTGTGATGTTTCTAAATTGCAAAATATGTTCTAAAATTAAAAAAATGACATGGATATTTTATAGCTAGCAACACTTTATTTATTTGTTTTGACCAAATTTTCATCTTATGTCTGACAATTCCTAATTAATACAACAAAGGCAAAAGATTTAGGGGATTAACCTTTATTGATGGGGTGAAATGGTCCTGGGTTACTGAAAATAGTCATTTGTAAGGCTATCTGGAAACCTGTAATTGACCAACTCACAACATTTTTCAGAAAACAGCCTCAGTTTCTGTCCCAGATACCAAGTAAGTTTGGTTAAGTTGGAAGATATGTCCAGATTCCTACCTGATCCTTACTCCTCATCATCCTTCTTCCCTTGAAAATCATGCATAAATATTAAGAAAAGTAAATATTGGCATTAGCTGGAAACCCCAAAGCATGAACAACTCTGAACATTGCACGAACATTGTATGGACAAGCCTGTTGAAGATATGGCCATTTGTACAAGAATTTGACCCCACTTATTACTATTATCACCACAATATGTTTCCCTAAAATTGCAGTGCAGACAAAAGCCATTCCTGTGTTACCAGCTGTTGGGTATGGGCACTGAAGGTGTTTGGAATGCCTTAATTTTGTGGTGGTAATTTCTCACACTTCTTCCTTTGTCCCAACAAAACGTTCATCTTTTTTGACAGAGACAAGAGAAGGTAAGATATGAAAGTACATAAAATCCCTATCCTTAATGCTCAAACATAATGTTTATATGTATCTGCCTATATTTGTGTCTATGTTATACACACACAAATATGTACACATATATAAATAAGTACAGCTTGAATGTGGATTGATCTGATGTCTCTCTCCTTCTCTCTCTCCTTCCTCATGAATTATTAGGAAATTCTGACTTTTCTTGGCTAGAATTACCTCTATTTATTTATTATTTAAATGTAAATTAAAATATGATTAGACACACATCTGTCTTCCTGAATAAACTTTTATGTTATGCTTCTTGGACTGCTCAGGGAAGACTATAAAACCTAGGTGTCTTCCAAACTGTCACAACTATATGAAGGGCTGTCTGAGGGACTGCAAGAACGTGGTCCACATTGGCAAACTAACAAGTGAAAGGATTTGAAAGGAGGATGAAAGAACAGTTACAGGAGGTATCTGTCATTTTACCTTACAGAATGTCTCTTGATATTTTTCATCTTTACATTCTCAGCCTTAATGTGTCTTTGACTTTTGTGTAAAAAACGTATGCAAAGTGGGATCTTACAGCACAGATCATGTGATCACTGGTTTGCGTCTCAGGAACATAAATCTGTGCTGGTGCATCCTGATGCAGAATTGATGTTGGTGCTAACATGTCATTTTACCAAATGCTTCAGAGTCCTTTGGGCTTGCCATGAAGGTAAGGATTTATCTTCTAATCTCACAACCACTTTTCTCTGTCTGGATTAGTCATGAGCAGAAAAGTCATTAACATTTATGAACTGGGGATTAATAACACTCCAGAGCATATTATGTGGTTTGTTTATCCCCTGCTCAGCCCCTTAACCTACATGTGAGATAGGTGGAAAAAAAAAAAGGAAACACAAGCCCCTACTCACTTGGGAAGTTAACTGAATCACAAAATAGCTGAGGTTGGAAAGGATGTCTAGAGATTGCCCAGTTCAACCCCACCTGATCAGATAAGGGTGACCCATAGCAAGTTTTTAGAACCACATGCAGAGGGATTTTGAGTACGTCCATGGACACTATGCAGCCTCTCTGGGCAATTTATTGCAGAGTTTGGTCACCCTCATAGTTAAAAATTTCTTCTCATTTTTAAGTGGGATTTCTGACATTACCACTTGTGCCCATTGCCCTATCATGTGTAAACTTGCTGAGGGTATGTTGTCCCATATATCCATTAATTAATATGGATCAGCAGTTAGGCAGTTTTCAGACCACCTCACTGTCTATTTAACCTCTCGTAAATGGGAGACATTGTCGTAAGCCTTGCTACAGTCAAGAGAAACAAGTACCACAGCTCTTCCCTAGCCCATCATATTAGTATTTTCATCATAGGAGGTTATCAGGTTTGTCAGGCACAACTTCCCCCTTGTAAATCTGTACTGACTACTTCGCTTCCCATCACTTATGTGTTTAGTTTCTATGATTATTTCCTCCATCATTTCCCCAGGGACAGACACAATATTGACCAGCCTCCAGTTGCCCAAATCTTCCTGATTGCCATTCTTGAAGAACAGGAGTGATGCTTCCTTCCTCACTAATCTCCCTCAGTTGCCACAACTTTTCAAAAACTATTGGGGAGTGGTCTCACAATGACATTTACCAGGACCCTCAATGTTTGTGGGTGCTTTCCATCAAGTCTGATATTCTTCTGTATGTCCAGTCTATTAAAATGTTCTCTAAACTGATTCACTTCCTTCAAAAGTAAACATTTCTAGTCCAGACTTTCCCACTGCTCTGGGTGATTCCTAAAGGGACTTAGGACTCCTGATGTTAGAACACTAAAGACCAAGGCAAATAAAGCATTGACTATCTAACCCCCTTTACCATGTTGCAACTTCTCTGCTCCATTCTATAAAAGTTCCTTTTGTTGAATAAAAAGGCATTCTCATTGTCCTTCATGCCTCTTACCAGAGTCAACTCCAAGTGGGCTTTCCTAACATAGCACTACACACTCAGTCTCTAGATTCCTCCCAGGTCATCTGATCCTGCATCGACATCTTGAACATTTCCTTTTCATATTTGAGTTTTTTCAGAAGGTTCTTGTCCACCCATGCAGGCCTCCTGCCACCTTTGTTTGATTTTCTGCTAGTTGTGATGGACTACTCTGGTGGTTTGTGGAGGTGGCCTTTGAAAATCAACCAGCTGTCCTGGACTCATCTTCTCTCTAGGGCTGTATCCTATGGTATTCTTCCAAGCAATTCCAAAGCAGTTCAAAGTCCACCAAACTGAAGTCTAGACTTGTGATCCTGGTGTTTGCTGTGTTACCTCCTCTCATGGTCCCAAACCCCACCATCTCATAGTCACTGCAGTCAATCTGCCTCTAACCTTCACCTGTTTGTATAGTACTCTTCCTCACTGGTGTCCAAATCTGTCTCATTGAAGAGTCAGTTTTAAATACAATGAATGATGAGTAGTGAGCTTTCTCCTGTATATTAATGCTAGAGCTCTTCTGAAATACCATAGCAGAAATTATTATGAACACAGTCCAAAGGACATGGAGGCCAACAAGAAGATTGTCAGACTTTATGCTCTACAGATTACATCTGATGACCATTTTTTTCAACACAAAAAACAGAGGACACCAAATTTAATCAGTAAAAGACAAACACAAAACTAAGAATGAAGGGTGTTATTCTTATTGAAAGGGCTAAAAGCTTGATGAGTTGTTGAACTCCATGCTTCAGGAACATTTGGAGACTAAATATCTGTACAGGTTCATAAAGTGCCTTTTATGAAAGGAAAAACCATAAAGGCTAACACACTTCTTCTTTGTATATTCATTCTTCATTTGTATAGGCTTTTTTTAAAATAAATAAATAAATAAATAAATAATTTCTTTATTTTAATTTATTTTCCTCAGGGGATGAGGTGAACATGTTGTTACCAAGATAGCTTTCAAAAAAACAGCTTTTTTTTTTTTTTTTTTTTTTTTTTTAATAAAGTTAAAGTCTGTTTATCCTTGTATTGAGCAACATTTTACAACTAGCAATCTTTGTTGTATTGCTGGACAGGTTACTAGAATTATTAGTATCCAGAAGACACCATAAAACTATAATTATCTAAAACACAACTGAATTGAGGAAGAGAAAGAGAAGGGAGAAAGGACAGAAGAAAGAAAAGCAAAAGGACAATGATAACATAAGCAATAGACTGTATCTTTCACTGTTGTGAATCATACATATGCTTTTCCTAACAAATATAGACAAGTTTCTAGTACTATTTGCTGTTGTGTGAATCCAAGATCATTATAGAGCAGTTTTGTGTTATTACAACTGAGGTCAGAATCAGGATCATGTGGGAGGAATGAATGACACACATCCTCTTGTATGCTGAGACTCTTTCTTGTTCTGCCTGCTCTGTTGGCTGAGGATAGGAGTGACATTTTCATTTGTATTTAATATGTACTAAATGGTAAAACTAAATCTAGCTAAGGTTTCTGAAATTGAAATTGCTACCTGGCAATTCACACAGCTGCCATCTAGTATTGTATGCTTTTAGTGACAGGATAACTGCAGTCTGACTTCTGTTATTCAGCACCAAGCAGAGTGGGGGGTCTGGTTCTAAACAACAGCACTAGGTACTCAGGAGTACAAGTATAGCTTGTTGAGTTTTGAGAAGAATTATAACAAGAATGAAAATAAAATATCCAGAAACTTTCCTGACCTATACACTTGCATATATATATGCATATGTATATATATACACACATATGGATAGATATAAAAATATAAATCTTTCTCAGTTTTATCCTTTCTTTTAATTTCTGTGATGAAGAAAGAGAATACATACATGGTAGCAGGACTGTGTGCTTCCTTTCACCAGAACTTCATCCTATTCTAAGATTCTTGAGGTAAATCTTCTGGTGGCACTTATTATTCTCCACAGAGATGGTCTAGATACTTTCTTAGAACTCTTCATGTCTAACAATAGGTGACATGAACCCCACTTCATGCATCTACAAAATTGTCCACTCTCGTTTTGACCAATCTATCTTTAAAAGTTCAGCCTGGCTGCAAATTTATTTCCTATTTCACAGAACTTACATTATTTCCATAGTTTTCACTCTTTTTAACTAGATAATAATAATAGAAGAAATATGAAATTTAGCTGGGAATGAGAGTCCGAAATAAAATAATAATGATTTTTATTTGAAACTTGCTTTTTCAAAGGAAGTTAAATGATTCATTGCAATACTCATGTTTGATTTTATACACTATAAGAAGCTTAGTAATGACACAAAAAAGGTTGTACTGAAATGGAAATATCTGAACATTCTGTTCCATTACAAGCTCATCAGAACAATCTTCTCAGATTTCTTCATAATGAAATTTTATTAGAATTGATAGGTTTTCACACAAGCATGCAGTTTTGACAAGCATTTCTGAAAGAAAAAAGAAAGAAAGGTTGGCAGAGGACATCCTGCTAGCTTTATTTAAAAATCTTTATATCATACTAAAGGAACAAAATAAAAAATAAAAAAGCAACCTCACCAAAAAATGGCTAATCAGTTCACTTGGGTTCTCTCTGGAGACTTATCTAATACGGTTTTTCCACAGAAAGATTTAATTACTTTGTACCTAAAGAATATCTTTTAATTAATGGATATTTAACTTACATACAAACTTTTATTCTCAAATAAGATCCAAAAGGTAGTCTAATACAGCTGTTCTTATTTTCCCATTCAGATGCTAAGATATAGCAATTTTAAATTATTTGCAAAAATGAAACTTGAGTTTCATACAGAATCTAGATTGAGGTTTTGCCACATTAGACATTCCTCCCTCTCTTAAAAAAAAAAAAAAATAAAAAAAATTCATCTTTTGTGCACAAATGTTATGGGTCAGACATATGCAGTATGAAAGAAGAGATTGCCCTACCATGTTGAAGGGTCAAAAAACCACTTATGTGGATAAAGAAATAGTGGAACATCCTAATTTTTCTTCTTCTGGATAAATAACACGAACCAAGGATAATTAGAATTTGATGAGTGGTTTCTTGTTGTATCAAGCACCACTTCAGCAGTCAAATGATATAGAGAAGTCCCTGTTACAATGGACAACACAGTGGGACAAAGCAAAATATTTCGCATCACTAGGTAAAATTTGAAGGCCAGCTATAAAGGAGACAATGATCTTTACTGCTGGACACCTGCTAACCATTAATGTGAAAGCTCCTCTGAAAACATACACATGCACTTACAACTTGGACTCTAATGAGGGCTTTGCTGTTTGATGACGACATATCTGGCACACTTTCAGAACTCTGCAGTCCCAATTATAAAGCTGTTCAGCAGGAAAACCCATTACAGATCTGAGCTGCCAGACCTTCGAAATGAGGTTGAAGGGAAAAAAAAAAAAAAAAAAAAAAGAGAGAGACAGAGAAAAGGGGTTAAAGATGAAGGAAAAAAAAAAAAAGGAAGAAAAGAAAGGAAATTAAAGCTTGGTTTGGTGAAAAAAAGAAAAAGAAAAAAATAAAAGGTAAAATACCTTTAAAGAAAAGTTGTTCCTAGAGCCCCCTATAATGTGAGAGACCCAATTTGTGCCTTCAAAGATCTAAAGAGCCTACTGGCTGCAGGTGGCAAAGAGGGTACTTCTGGCATGGACTGTGGGCATCAGATAACATAACACAGAAAACTTCTGTCCCCCATGGAAAAGTTAATGAGATCAACTCTTTTAGCATCCCCTAAGAGTGTTCCTTCACCTGATCCCATCCACATCTCATTCTTACTGCCAAACAAAAAGTGCCTGGTTCAGTTTAATTGGCCAGCCAATGCTTTGAAAGCTGTTTTTTTTTTTTTTACCTTGCACTTGGGGTTACTCAGTGTAGCAGAATTAGGCCAACTTGTTAAAACACGAATGTCAATTTTCATCCATTTTTTTGTTTTGTGTTTGAGGATGCGTGTACATTTTAAGTGCTATTGAAAATCTAGGTTTGGTAATAAATTTCCATAAATTGCAAACCTTTTACATATGTCAGCTTTCTCAGTAGGAAGTCCCATCATTACTAGTGAGGTACAAAGTTTCTCCACAGCAGCTTCAAGCAAAGTAGACATAAAATGAGAAGTGGCACATTTGTTTCACAATGTGGTATGATTTATGTATGTAAAAGACACATTTCAGTGTTACGGGACTGAAATACTATGTCTACAATGCATTAAATATGTAAGCTATGGAGTCAAAACAGACAATGATCGCATTGAGTGGAGCTGTGTCCTTTTGTAGCACATGCATCAACCAGGAGTCTCTGCACAGAAAAACTGCATAAAGTAACTATTCAGCCAATTTATTCCACGTTCCAGAGGTCATGGTATGGGTGTCTGTCATAGAATGACAAAAGATCAGATATATAAAGCTAGGAGTCTATCTAGCCTTCAATACTGGTCTCATGTAGAACTGTGGTCTTAGCAGTGTCCTTCAGCACGCTGATCACTGGGAGAGTTCGTCTTTCCACTACTAGTTTGTGGCTGTAGCTTGAGCTCAAAGCATATAAACCGACCAAAATGGTTTGAACTCAGGACATGCACAGAATGGATGGGTTGCAGGGCATGTGATCCTGGCTACATCTTTTCTGATCAGACAGTGTGACTTCTGAGAGCTTGGTTTGAGAGAACAAAATATTGCTAGATGCTCTCTAAAGTGGGAACTGCAGACCTTGGCCTCAGTCACGCCCGCATGGAGTCCGTCTGTAAAATGGAAAGTCTGCGTTAGAACCTAGCCTTTCCCAGCAGAGGACTACAGGTGTGAGTCCCAGGAACTGAATCAAGTTCTCTCATGTACCAGCCTCATGATGACAAGACAATCTTTCTGGTTCAAGTAATCACTTCAGGTGAAGTACTGGATTCTCTGTAGCTCCTTTCACAAACTCTGCTTTTCCTCAGACTCTGTGAGTCATTCCCCTCTCTGTTCTGTACATCCTCCAGACAGGGAGGATTATTTTACCCCTTTACCCACCTCTATCACCATTTATCCAAGTCTTTTGCTTCTCTGGCAATGGAGAAATCACCCCTCGGTGTGGGGGGCCTGGGAGTTTAATCTCTCCTGTTTTTCATCTCTTAGGATAATGTGAAAATATTTTCCTCCAGAAAGCATGTTTATGCAGCATCAGCATCAAAAAGCCATTTTCTTGTTTTCCCTAATGACTTTATCAGATACATAGCAACACAATGAAAGATGTTGTTGTTATTCCTTTTTCTTTCCTTGATCTTTATGTTCTCATGGAAATATCATTAGTGAGGATAATAGTTGTGCCAGAATATATTCAACACATGGACATGACACTTTCATTCTAATGTATCACCAAGATTTCTTTTTTTTTTTTCCCTTTAACCTCTCTTGCTTTCATCAAAAGCCTTTTCAGAAGCAGAAACCCTGTGTGACCCTTCTGCCATCTTTTAGAGGGGAGGATGAGAGACATTTCCCCTTTATTTTTCCATGTAGGGGGATTGGCGTTTGCATACGTTGGTAGCATCTGAAATATCAGAGACTTCAATTCAACTTTTTGTTCTTTCTTCAGCCTGCTTTTTTAAATTCATTTCTTCCTGGAGAAGGAGGGAACTTGGTCTATGCCAGCTATGTTGAATATCAATATGATGGAATATGATCTACCTCCAAAACTTGGCAAAAGCCTCTACCATAATTAAAAATGACATAAATAAACAGCCAAAAAAACCCCAACCAACCAATCAAATAAAAAAAAAAAAAAAGAAAATCCACTATTTGTTTGTCTTGTTATCTGTCCTGGTTAACCTGGTCCTTTTATTAACAAAACTTTTTGCATTCAGAGGTGGTGATTGCCATATGTCAATTTAAGTCCCAGCTTTTCTAAAGTAACAAAATCCATAACTAGGAACACTTTGCTGAGAGGTGTCATCACTTTTCTTATGCTGTCTAGCAGCTGCTGAAGAAAGCATGACTCTAGTCTTACTGAGCAGTCATTTTTCAAGGAATTATATACCAGTTTTGGTCTTACGCATCTCCACTTTTCTGGGAGATTTTAGCAAGCAATGCCTACAGGAAAATCAATATCCAAAGGAGACAATTGAGCTCAGCTGTGAGGCAGACAGCCCATGTCCTCAAGAGGAGTTTAAAGACCTGTTAGACGGTGGAGATAGAGAGTAAATAAGGACATAATGTTACACACAGAGTAGACTCAGGCAGAAGAACTCAGTTGTCTGACTCCCAGTGCAACTCCGCTTCTGCACATAGCACTAAGGGCATGTCTTCAGAGAACAGACTTCAATTAGTTTGTATTCAGAAGCTGTGCAACTTAAACTTTGTGTGGAAGAGTCCAAATAGATAAGCTTTACTTTTCAAGGCTTTCTAGCTTGCAGACAGTGTTAGGCTGTGGCTCAGCAGAGTGGGTTTATTCCTTTTTGGATGGTCACATGGAGGGGAAGCAGACAAAAGTCCCTACTATCAGCTGTTGCATCATCTCCTCAGCCACAGGTTCTCCCTGATCTCTGAGGGTACCCACTCAGCCATGCTCCTTGGCCATAAGCTGGTGAGCATGTATGTAGGGAAAGGGAATGGCTGACTGTCATTTGAGCTCTCTGAAGTACATCTTTATTTCCTTAATTTACAGGCTTGCTTACAGAGAATTATATATTTTTGGACAGGTGTTATTTGCTCAAAGGAAACATTTAGAACTGAACATTATTTTTTGACCACTTTCTCGGTTGGTTTCTTAAGAAAAGACTCCTGCAAGTCTTCCCCGTAGCAGTGAGCCTTTCTCTCTGTATATCACTGAAGTCCCCTGCTCACAGTTCATCTAGAAGAGAGTCAACTGCTCAACATCACTCCGTAGCTCTCAGGTCCCAAATGAGATCTGTTAATGAGATGTCCTACAATACAAATCAAGGGACCCTTAGGGTGTTGTATAAATTCCTAACAAGAAATAATCCATTCTCACAGTTGTGTGCAACAGCACTTAAAAAAAAAAAAAAAAAGGAAAAAAATAAACAACACTGTAGAAAACACTGGGGGAAGGCAGAATCAGTGGAGTGCCGGAGCACTAGGCAGCACGCGCAGGAGCTGGTCAGTCCCCTTCACAGAGGGGAATGGAGGAATTTGAGGATAGTGGCCGGGATCCATCCACTTAGCTGAGGATATGGCCATGTGAGAAGTAGAATTGCCCAAGGGCTTCTTTGGAGATAAAGGTGGAACTTGAGAGTTTAGCTCAGATCTGGACCATGTTCCAGAGGTTTCTCTCTGTGTTAGGTTTTGGGGGAAATGAGTTAGTTAATAATTTAGAGAAGATAAATATCTAAAATTAAACAGGATAACTTCGGCCCAAGGGCATTACCCAAAATTAAAAAGTAAAATTATGATAGGCCTCAAACTATGCCACAGTTTATCAGTCTCTGGAGTAGACTTTACTTCATTTTTTGGTTACAGCCATTTGTCTCCTCCTTCCTTTCTCCTGTTTTGTAACAGAGGTACCATAAAATCCATTAATGTAAGTGGATCTTGGGATATAGCAAGGTGACTGGAAAGTCTTTTTGTGTAAAGGAATCCTGAAGCAGTTTAAGACAAGTGGAGCTAGGTTTATGCCTCATACATACACCTGTCTCAAACAGTGGAATGATATTCATGAGGAATGGTTAAGAAACTATGGTTATTCTACTCTGTGGGTCTCATTAAATACTCCTTGTATGCTGAATTCGTCTGGAATGAATAGGACGAGCTCAGAGGCTCTTCTAATCTGCCCCTGTGTCCAAAAGACTTTTGTGATAGCCCACACACCAGTGAACCTGCCTGAGACAGAAAACCTCCAGTTCCTTGCTCTTTCACTGATGCTTAGTGCAGCACTTTCAACATGTCCACTATTGATGTATTACATCTCTGATCATAGCAGGTAGAAAAAACTGGTCATGGACTAAGACTGCACCAGCAAGTGCTAGTCAGTATTTCAAAATATGTAAGATTGTCTGTTTGAGTGCTTAGAATGTCTCACAGTTTGGGTTTATTAAGCAACCTATATACAAACGTGCTCAACTGTCTTTACTGGGACTGAATTTTGTCAGTTTAGTGACACCGCTACCTAATGAGTTTTTCAAGAGTTTTAAAATTTATCTAGGAACATAAGCTCTAAGAATTATTTTCCTTGTTTGTTGCCAGTATTTCTCTTTTCAGTTTTGACAGAAAAGTCTGGGGATTAAAAAAAAAAAAAAAAAAGAAAAAGAAAAGGATTTGGCCTAACATATTTGAATGACCAAAAAATCACAAAACTAATTGGATCCATAACACAAAAAAAAAAAAAAAATAAAAATTGATATTGTAATCACAGAATCACAGAAAGGTAGGGATTGGAAGGGACCTCAAAATATCATCCAGTCCAATCCTCCCACCAGAGTAGGAATACTTAGATGAGGTTACACAGGAAGGTGTCCAGGTGGGTTTTGAATGTCTGCAGAGAAGGAGACTCCACAACCCCCCTGGGCAGCCTGTTCCAGTGTTCTGTTACCCTCACTGAGAAGAAGTTTCTTCTCAAATTTAAGCAGAATGTCCTGTGTTACAGTTTGAACCCATTGCCCCATGTCTTATCATTGGTTGTCACTGAGAGGAGCCTGGCTCCATCCTCATGACACTCACCCTTTATATATCTGCAAACATTAACGAGGTCACCCCTCAGTCTCCTCTTCTCCAAGCTAAAGAGCCCCAGCTCCCTCAGCCTTTCCTCATAAGGGAGATGCTCCACTCCCTTAATCACCTTTGTGGCTCTACACTGGACTCTCTCCAGCAGTTCCCTGTCCTTCTTGAGCTGAGGGGCCCAAAGCTAAACACAGTATTCTAGATGTGGTCTCACAGGGCAGAGTAGAGGGGAAGGAGAACCTCCCTCGACCTACTAACCACCCCCCTTCTAATACACCCCAGGATGCCATTGGCCTTCCTGGCCACAAGGGCACAGTGCTGGCTCATGGTCATCCTGCTGTCCACCAGGACCCCCAGGTCCCTTTCCCCTACACTGCTCTCTAATAGGTAATTCCCCAACTTATACTGGAACCTGGGGTTGTTCCCGCCCAGATGCAGGACTCTACATTTTCCCCTGTTATATTTCATGAAATTTTTCCCTGCCCAACTCTCCAGCCTGTCCAGGTCTCTGGATGGCAGCACAGCCTTCTGGCATGTCTGCCACTCCTCCCAGTTTGATGTCATCAGCAAACTTGCTGACAGTGCACTCTATCCCCTCATCCAAGTCGTCGATGAATATATTAAATAATACTGGTCCCAGTACTGACCCTTGAGGCACTCCACTAGATACAGGCCTCCAACTAGACTCTGTCCTATTGACCACAACTGTCTGGCTTCTTCCCTTCAGCCAGTTCACAGTCCATCTCACTACCTGATCATCCCGACCACACTCCCTCAGTTTAGCTATAAGGATTCTGTGGCAGATTGTGTCAAATGCTTTACTGAAATCAAGGTAGACCACATCCATTGCTTTACCATCATCTATCCACCTTGTTATGTCCTCGTAAAAGGCTATGAGTTTGGTTAAGCATGACTTCTTCTTGGTGAAGCCATGTTGGCTGCCCCTAATGACCGTCTTATCCTTGATATGCCTTGAAATAGTGCCAAGGATAAGTTGTTCCATCATCTTTCCAGGCATGGAGATGAGGCTGACCCATCTATAGTTACGCGAGTCCTCCTTCTTGCCCTTTTTGAAGACTGGAGTGACATTTGCTTTCCTCCACTCCTCAGGTGCTTCTCCCATTTCCCAAGACTTGGCAAAGATGATGGAGAGTGGCCTAGCAATGACCTCAGCCAGCTCCTTCAGCACCCGTGGGTGCATCCCATCTGGACCCATGGATTTATGGATATCCAGATTGCTTAATTGCTCCCTAACCCAGTTCTCATCAACCAAAGTAAACTCCTCCATTGTTCTGTCTTCCTCTGGGGCCTCAGGAGTATGGGGTTCCTCAGGACAGCCTCTGGCAGAGTAGACAGAGACAAAGAAGGCATTCGGTAACTCTGCCTTCTCTGTATCTTCTGTTACCAGGGTACCCACTTTATTAATCAGTGGGCCTACATTGCCTCTAATGCCAGGCAGTAATCTTCAAATTATTATGAGTTTGAATTAAAAATAATATTTTTAATTGTTTAAAAAGAGAAATGGATAAAGGCTTTTTTTGGTTTTTGCACAATCATTAAGTATTTCAGTTAATGATAAAAACATAAATGGAGGTTGAACAGATTCCATGAGGTGCAGATTCATCAAGAACTAACAAAAATGATGACTGGAAACAGCAATGGGGAACAGAATTCTTCACCACTTTAAAAGCTGTTGTAGCTCCAAGGAGATAAGGAGCCTTAGGTATAAACAAATAGGTTATACGGGATGCTGGCAAAATAGTTAGGGGAATCAGCAACAAGGACCTCATCAAAAGTCCACAGAAGTCAGTGGAAAACCTGCCTATTAACTTCAGTGGTCTTCAGATTAGGTTTTGAGTTCAAGTACTTTGATGGGGCTGCAGGGAAAGGATGGAAAAGAGCAGAATAATAAATAAAGCATTACTGGAGTGAATGACGCAGACTCCAATAGCAAGAAACAAGCAAGGAAAGTATGTTGTAGCAGGCAGCAGGGCTGTAAGGTGACTGTATAGCTGTGTGTGTGAGCACACACACATCCTTTCACACCATTTCTCAGACAGTCTCTTTTCTGAGCAGTAAAGTCTCTCAGATTTTTTTTTTTTTTCCCCCAATATATATTAATTTATTTTTAGGAAAAGAAAAGCATGCTGTTGAATATTGGTGGCTTCAGGATGCTGAGTGGGAAGGTAATGATTTATAATACATAATAGGAGTGGGCATGATAAAAGTCTGCAAAAAGATTCTATTGCTCTGCAGCCTCTGGTCTCTGCATAACTTAAGCAACAAGGTGCCTCTTGCAGACTGCATGGTTTTAACCTGAAGCTATTACCAGCATTTGAGATAACATATTGTTTAATTCTTCTAACTTCAACATGAATCATTCAAAGGAATGAGGGGAGGAGGGGAAAGTCTGAGGGGAGGGAAAGAGAAGGACTCTCATAAGAATCATTAGAAGTGTGAGCAGCAGGATCTGATGATAAGGTAGAAAGAGCTTTTGAGCCATCTGTGTCAGGAATTTAGGATGCTACGTGACAGTTCTTGGGGATCTGTGAGCACACCTACCAAGCTGGGAGATGAGGAGCACACAGTGGCTTGCCCCTGGGCTTTGCTGTCTGTCAAGGGGTATTTCAATCTCTGCCTGATGATGTCTCCTTTGAAACCACTCAGTTTTCTTCAGCAATGCTGATGTCACTGGAGCACTGGAGTCTTTTCCCTATGGTGGGTCCATCTCTAAGGTGAACATCTCATTACTACCAGTCAGGCCCACATCAGAGCAGAGCATGCTTCTCACCTCTCATACTCTGCCTTCGGAATTACAAAGCCTTTGGGACCTTGCAGTGCCCTCCAGGGCTGATCTGAGGTCTCAGGGATCCAAGCCAGGTTAACTCTTGGAGCAGACTATTCACATGTAACTCCCATAGGCTTTCCTAGAGCAGTATAGGACCAAAAGTAACAGTCAGTTACCTAAGAGAAACCTGTATGTCCAGCATTCTGGGAAATTCTTTGTGAAAAAAGTACTGCCCCTCTGCCTTTTCCTGGGCTCACTTATTTCCTTCTGTTTCAAGAGCACTATAGGGTGCAACTCCTGTTTTTGTTTTTACCTACAGATAAGCCTCTGTGTTACATACTCCTAACCTGTCAAGTATTGTAGTTTCAGGGCTTTGACACAATCCAGCTGCTATAACATAAAGAACAGTTTGTTTCCTCTTTTTGCTGAGCCTGAAGGATATTATTAGCCAAAACATTAGCTTTAATACCTCAATACCTTTAATGAGATTTATATCTGCATCCAAAATTCACCCACGGTGGCCTTTCAGCCTTTCAGTCAGATGTTGGTAGGCTTGTGGTCTTCACTATTTCTTTGAAATTCAAGCTCATCAAGAGTGTTTCTACCCATTAAGATGGCATTAATTTAATATTGCTTTGGAGTTGACTTGTGTATAACCAAAAAAAATGTGCTCTTTTTTTTTTATTTTTTTTTCCTGAATAGGAAAGAAATGAGCAGCAGCTAACAGGTGGGTATTGGACATACAGCCTCTCTCTTCTTGATCCTATTTGTGGCCTTAGAATGAAAAAAAAAAAAACAAAACAACAAACTGATGCATTATTTTCATCCTGAATCAAGGTGGTTTTACTCAACCCATTGATCTTACATTGCAGTGCAGAGAACTCTTTGAAATCAAGAGATCTCTATTTGCTTTGTGACTTATGTGAAGATAAAAATTCCATATAAGATGTTTCTCATCTAGGCAACCGTACAATCTTCTCTTTACAGTGCTGGGCAGAGTTGCACCCTCTCAGGCAGCTTAGGATTGGGCCTGAGAGTTAATGAGCACTGTAGCCATTGTTTGTTGTTGTAGGTAACTGTTCTGAAAAAGCACTGTAGCCATTGTTTGTTGTTGTAGGTAACTGTTCTGATAAAGCTGTGAGATAGTTGGACTCGGGTCTGGCAAGGATGGTCTTGACTCCAGGTTGAACAGCTAGATGCAGATTTTCCCAGTGCAGGAGACTACACGTGGCCAAGAGTTCAGTCCAGCAGCTTAAATGTAGATGGGTAGAGGCAGTAGAGGGTCTTCAAGGTATCTTAGTGGTGTGTTCAGCACGGACATCATAATGTAATACCTACTGGAAATCCACACAGTTTTACCAATTGGTTGCTGGAGGCCGCACAGGACACCCTAGGACATCTCAAATGGTAGTAGGTACCTGTGTTTGGAAAACAACTCATCCCTGGATTCTGCATGCCTGTGGTCAGTGGAAATCTCATTAACTCAGGGCTATTGGGCTGACCAAATTTTTGTTTGTTTTGTGTGAGCTGAATCATTCTCTAAGCTCCATTTTCTCTAAGGACTATAACAGAAACATGCTCACCCCGCTTGGATATAAACCCCATTTTGTAACACCTAAATCTAAGTGTCTGAATACAGAGCACAAGGGCCACCTGCACTCTTTCAAATTGAACAAAATATTACTTTAAATAGCCAATCTTACGTAGATCTGTTTTTCTGTTTTAGGAGCAGAAAATACAGATTTCTATGACCGCTTCTCATCTTCCTTTCTGTCATTATTTCTCCTTCCATTTCTATAATTATATTTTCAAGAAAAAAAAAAAGCATCAAAGTTTGGAACACAGGCTTGTTTTAGCTCCATTATGATTGTTATTATTACTACCAGCAGTAATATTTAGCTTTTTATAGCTATTTTTCTTGTATATTTCTTAGAAAACTTCATAAAACAAGGAAATGTTCTTAGTCTGTTTTTTCAGAGGCATTAAAATACACAGAAAAATGAAATAATTTGGCAACAGTTACAATGGATGTTAGTGGTGTGGCTGGAAATAAACCATAGCTCTGATAAGGCATGGTTCAGTTTTCAATATGGTAGACTAGGAGTTTGCCGGGTAAGGTTGTCAAATGTCTGGACATGTGCCTCATTTTCTATTGGCAATTGTTCTTTAAGCCAGAAATCTCTGTTTCAGATTAGAAAAATATGGGCTAATGGGTGGAGAGCAATTGTCACATAAACACATAGGAAGAGAGAAAAACCTGGACCTAAGGGAAACTCAAAAGTGGTTGGAGAAATTAAGGCAGATACAAACAAAAAAATCTGCAAAACAACATTCAGGGTGATGTTATCTCTTATTAGAAAGAGGAATTCAGTTCTGTTTTTTAGAAGATGAAGCAAAATGATCATACAAGTCTCTTCAGGCCCTTAATAGACACATAAACATCCTTTTTAGTTAGGAATTTTCTCTAAACTATTTCAATCCCTGAATCTCTGGTTAATTTTTCAGTCCCAGATATATTTAACAAAAATAAACAGTAAAAAAAAAAATAAAAAAAAAAAGAAAAATGTCTAGATGCTGCCAACTCCATTGGTATCAGTCACAAATGCTTACAAGGATTACAGCATGGTAATGAGCTTTTGTACTAACGGTACATCTTTTAATAACTGCTATCTCCACTTCCAGTTGTAAGCAATAAGTGAGGCTATATGGTTAATGACAAAATGCCTCACCTTTCCCCTCCTCCTACCCTGATACTTCATCTCCCTCTGAATGCCTCAGCTGAAGGTAGGAGAGGAATTAGAGTTAATTCTAAAGCCGTTGCCTGAGACCCAAGAATATTGTATGTGGCTGGCGTCTTCCAGCTGATGACAGGACTGAGCTCCTTCTTTGCTGGGTCCCTCCGGGCTATGGAGGCCACTCATGGAACGTGGTGAGGATGCCCAAATGAAAAATAGTGAAATGCTTCCTTTCATGACAGAGACCGATAACAGCAGGGAAGAAGAAAATGTAATAATAATAATAATAGTCTTGTTTCAGAGACAAAGAGAGCTGTGAAGGGACAGGAGGATCAGAGTCTGGGACTTAGGCAAAAGGGTTTCAGCTTTCTGCTCTGCCTTCATGTGCGATGTTGGACAAGACATTTATTTTTCCAGTGTCCCCTCTGAAGCAAGGCCAACAACACTTCACCATCTCACATGAAGGATCGGAAGGGATAGGGAATGGGGATACAATCATTCAGTGAATGTCAGGTCATTATTTATTGTGATGGAGACATAATGTCGAGAAACTTTGTTGCTCTAGAGCTTTTGAAGAAGAGATTAGACAGTGTCAGCACCAGACTGCATTCCTCATCCTCCCTTGGGTGCAGCTAGGTCTGTGTCCTGTGATTCTGTAGCTGCAGCTACTCTGTTTAAGCTTTAGCTTCCTCTCTCTGCACCCCTTTCTCTATATATTTATATATTTATTTATTTTCTTTTTTTCCTTTTTCTTTTTTTTTTTTTTTTTCTTGAAAGGAGAGAGATTTCACTTACAGAGGAGCAGAGCGCCAGCACACATTATAGGCTTGCTTAGTCTCGATTTATCTGGAGGTATTCCTCTCTAACAGCAGTCACTATTGAGCCAAGCACTCAGAAGTCTAAGTCTATGACTGTATCCCCTCTCTTTGAACAGACTATAGCCTGTACCATGTAACCTGTGCCACATTGTTTTATTTTTTTTCCTGATATCCCTTGAGTACAGGAGCATTTCTACTCAAGACTCAGAGGTCGAAGAGATGCTAGAGTGTTGTCTGGGAACCCCACCGAGTAATGTCCTCTAACTTGGGGCTCTAGTCTGGCTCAGCACAGCTTCAGTTTCAGTGAACTTGGATTGCATGAGTAGCAAAGGTGGAACGGATGTGCTTAGAAAGAATAAGAACAAAAATATAAATATAAATATTAAAAGATTTGCCTTCTACACAAAGCTGGTGATGATAATATGAAGAATGAAACCTTCTGGAAAAGAGTTTTTACGCATGTGAAGTGGAGGTGCCACTCATATTTGTACCAGTTGAGCAGTTCATCTTCTCACCATGCTTCATAATCAATTAAAAGGAAAGCATTCACAAATATTCTTTATTCTTTAAGTGATATATTTAGCTCACCAAAAAATTGAATTTTCAGAAAGATTCCGTGTCTTAAACTTCTTTTTTTTTTTTTTTTTGTTTTAGTATAGAACAAAATGTAGTCTGGAATATCATGCAAAAGAGAATATTTGCAGAGGGAAATGTCAGAAGCACAGTAAACACAGCTATCACAACCACCTGGAACTGTTTAAAAAATTTCCATGGAGAATTTTATCAAAATTAGCACATTCCAGAAACATTTTGGTTTTGCTTAAATGACATTTCCAAGCAGAGAAGAAAAAAAAAAAAAAAGTTATATAAAAATAGTTTGAGCAGTTGTAAGGCATTTTGGCATTTTTATTTTTTTTTCTTTCAGTAAACCTATTTTCTTGGATTTTTAAAACTAGGGATAGGAGAAAATCACTAGATAACATAAGTGTGAATAATAATCCTACCCTGAGAGAAAAATGTAATATTTTAGTAATGTGAGGCCCTTACGATCTCCGGCTGCTATGATTATATGCTAATAACATTTTTTGATGCAGAAACAAGTGGAAAGTTTTTACTGTACAAAGTATCATGATGGGGAAACAGTGCCATATAATATCAATACAAGACCTGAAAAAAAAAATCTAGGAATGTCCCCCTACAAACATCCATATGCATTCTTGCTTCAAATCTGTCAAAACATTTTGTTTAAAAGAATATATATATTTCTGTTTATGTGCATATTTATGTATTTGATATGAAATAAAATATTTTTTGTTCAATTATATTTTGAAACGTTAAATTTAAATATTCTATTAAGATGTTTAAAGAGAACATGTAATGATCAAAGTTTCTCCTAAAATACTTCAAGAAAAAATATTCAGCAGTATTTCATACAGATGTACATGCACACGCAATGCATACCTACAGACACACACACAGTATTTGTTGCTTATGGAAATCAGTTTCAAACATTTTTTTTCTTTTTCTGACCAGTTCCACTGAAGTGAGGAATCTTGCATGAGATGAGGGTAAGCATGTAGTGCTATTTTCCAGAATATTCCCCAAGGACTTCTTGTTTCAGGCTATTCCTAGTCCAAAATCAGTATCCTTTGGCATAGAAACACTCAACAGCTTTTATCTCATTCTTTCTTTTTTTCAAATCCATAGGAATTTTATCATACACAACAGCCTGTGGCAAGGAGTTCCAAGAAGTACTTTCTTTTGGTCATTTATCAATTCCCATTTGCCAGTTTCATTTCATACATTAGTTCATATTTTGAACATATTTTGTTTTCATAGACCCTTATCATATTGTTTATCAGTCATGCCTTTTTTTTAAGCCTCAGGGTTTCATGCATGGAGGCTAATTTATACCCATGATCTTTCTTGGTGCTTTTTTTCTATATCTTCTCCAGTTCTCTTGCTGGTTTTAAGAGATGTGAAAAAGTAGAATCGCACACAGCACTATGTGCAGGAACACCACAGACCTGCAATGTTTTTATCTCTCTTGCATTCCTAAATTTAACTATGGGTGAGCTGGTATTTTCTTAGCACTATCTTTTGTCATCCAAGACCTCAATTTCTAAATAGTTCTGAAACCGTCATGGCATAAACAAAGTGAAGATTTCTGTTCCCATGTTCATCACTGAAACCTAGAACTGAGTTCTTTAGGTATGGAAAAAGAAAAAAAGCAACAAGACGTCCTAGGATGTAGTAATACCTCTAGGTAATAATACAAGGCAACAGGCTCAGGGTGAAGACTGTCATAGAAATCTGTTATCTACAAGAAAGGTTGAGTGAGCTAAAAGATGATGAAAAAAGCAATGCCAAGGCTATAAATGTTCAGAGAATAAAAGATGGGAAAAGCTTAAAAAAAATAATTAAAGAAAGATTAACATTGATTGGAAACAAACGTCTAGAAAGCAGTGTGCTAAAGGAGAGCACTATGGTGAAAAAGCATTCAACAGAAAGAAAGTCTGCTTACCCAGGGAAAAAGAAGAATCTGAGGCAAAAAAAAAAAAAAAAAATGCCCAGAGCTAGACACTGTCATCTCTGCTGCAGAACTGGCAGTTCATTTAACAACTTTCAAGCCTATATCTTGGTATTACAAGCTTTAAAAGCTCCATCTGAAAACAATTGCTATTAATAACCCCCCTGCTTTGCAATATGAAAGCAGCAGGTACGACAGTGAGACACCTATAATCCCCCCATGTTAGACAGCAGCAGAACAGCACTCAGCCAACCATGGAGGAAAATCCTATAAAAATACCCAAATCCATCTCTCCATGATGGATGGTCTTTGTACAAGCACTAAAGTGTATTCCCTTTAGTACCACTGTCTATTGATGCTGAGCTACTAAGTAATCTGAGGGAAACTAGGAAGCAATCGCCATGATAAAAAATAAAATGGATTGGGGATAAAGCTGGAATTTCGTCAAAACCATCATGATCAGAACAATATTACCTGAGAAATGGGGAGCTTTATATCTGTCAACATGTCAGTGTTTGGACAGGAAACCAAAGCCTTGGAGATTGGTGTCAGAAGAGGGATCTTTTTCTTCCATAAGCACCATACATGTACCAACATGAAATACAAACACAATCTTGCTGACTAGAATTCATGACAAGTAGCTCCTGTGAGAACAGTCTGAAACCAGTAAGACAGCTCACATATTCCTGAAAGACTTCTCATGTATTCACTAAGCATTTACTCAGCCTTTACTCATGAAATACATTCTGCTAATTCATAAGGACTCTCTTCTAAACAATTCAGGATTTATTTCTGAGCTTTCAATTGAACCAAATCCTGCATACCTTGTGTGAACTAATGAGAAGGAATCATTAATGCTGAAAGAAAGACTCAGGGGATTAAAGGTCACAGATAGGATCAAGTCTTACACAAGTACTAAGACTAAAATCTTGATAATGTTAGTGAAATCTCAAGCTGATTGAAAGATGAATTAAAACAAAACAAAACAAAAATCAAGAAAGATGTGTTGACACTGTGATTTTGAGAAAGAGAAACTGTCAGCAAAGTCACATAAAAAGAATTCTCTAGTTAGGATTTGACAGCTGGGGGCCACCATATTTCCGAACAGTATGAGCATGGGGATGAATGTCCGAGGACAGAATCAACCATTCTACAGGAATAATAGCATTATGCCAGGGAAGAAAAACAGACTGAAACCTATTTCTTCTCTGCATGTATATTAAGGATTAGAAGCAGGGCATAATCATAAAATCACAGAACTGGTGAGACTGGAAGGCACCTCTGGAGCTCCTCTAGTACAACCTCCAGCTTACAGCAGGGTAACATTGAGTAGGTTGCTCAGGATCATGTCCATTTGGGATGTGATTATCTTCAATGATGGAGACTCTACAACCTCTGTGGGAAACTAGTTGTGGTGTTTGACCACCCTCACCCTTAAAAGGTTACTTTTTGTGTTTAAATAGAATTTTCTGTGTTTCCATTTGTGCCCATTGCCTCTTGTCCTAACACCAGGCCTTCTTTACTACCCCTCCTAAAATATTTATATGCATTGATATAAGATCCCTCTGAGCCTTTCTTTCTCCAGACTGAACAGTCCCAGCTCTCTCAGCTTCTCTTCATATGCCAAATACTCCAGATCCCTCATCATCTTTGTAGCCATTTGCTGGACTTTCTCCAGCATGTCCATGTCTCTGGATTGGAGAGCCCAGAACTGGACCCAGTGCTTCAGATATGGCCCTGCTTTATTTTTCTGCATTAGAACCACAATAGGTCTCTGAATAGAAAACAAAACAAAGCAAAACCAAAAAAAAAAAAAAAGCAAACAAGCAAACCAACAACAGCAAAAAAAAAGCCTGTAGAGTAAGATTTTATAGGCTTTTATCAGGATGGTTTAAAATAATTCGATATAATCACTGAGAAAATATTGACAGAGAAAAAGAAAGTGAAAGCCATGTGAGCAGCTCTTCTATCAACAAAGGAAAATAGTGTCCACTTTCTGTTTTAATGTTTTTGGAAAGAAGTTAGTTGAGGCCACAAAATTTCTGAGGCTTCCATGTTTTTCAGATCTTGCAGAGGGATATTAGTGAGCAGTAAGCCTGGAGTTCAGTTGCTCTGAACTTGATCTTTTGCTGCAGAGAGCTTCAGTGCCTTTCAGGAGACTATTGTATGGCTAAACTCTGAATAAGACCCTTATAGGGTAGCCTTAGCTCCTTTAGCAGTATAAAGAATTTTTGGGGAAGGGAAAGATTTCTCTAAGCTGAAATGTATCTCAGTCTCTGAGCTGAATAGATTTTTTTTTTTTTTTCACAAAATACTTTAAAATCTCTAGGTTTGAGTTACCTGCAGCTGAGGAATTGCAAGTACTTTTCATGCCTGAAGACCATTTCAGATGCTTTGCCCGTGCACAAAGAATTCGGTGTTTAGGAAAGCAAAAACCTGGTATGGAGATCATCTAGGGTGAGGAGCAAGAGACTAGCCTCTCAAAGAGAGGAATAAAAGGAGCAGAAATAACAAAAAGGAAATATTGAAGCCACAGGGCTGGATAGCCTGTTTCTCCTAGAGGATGTCATGATGCAAAGAATGAAACACATACTAAGATAAGAAGAATACCAAGAATTATAAGTATTTGGCAACTACCATCTTTGAGGGTATAAGAAAGAATATTGGCTTGGGAGCAAGTTATTCAGTAACCTGTAACAGCACTTTTTTTTTTTTTTTTAATTAATTAATTTTGGTTTGGGTTTATTTTGAACTCATTAACTCTTGTTCTGACCCAGCAGAATGAGTCTCATGTTCCTCTATTACAAAGTTATCTGGTTTTGTTCATATAGATTGTCCAAATAAAACAAACCCATTGAAAAGCGTGTGCAATTATCTGTGCTCTGCAGATGGAACAGGTCATATTCTTTTGGTGGATTCAGGTTATCTAGCCTTTTCAAATTTAAATGTCATGTCTCAGATGGTTTACCTAGTTTCTGTCAGGACTCAGCAGAAAGACATAGGCAGTGATCTATAGGTTCAGTCTTGGATAGTGATGCCAACCTAGGCTGAATCCTCTGTTACTCTTGCCCTGTTCCTTCCATTGATATCATGACTGTTTTAGTGATTAGTATAGACTAAATCGCTAGTGATATTATATCCACCACAAAACTTGCATAACTGTCTAATCAGGAATTATTTAATATTAGAGAGTGATAAGAAATCTAGTTGCTTTTTTAAATGCCTGGCAATGAGTGGAAAGGGAAATAAGTACCAATGAGGAAGAAGAAATTATTAGTCTAAGAGATAATATTGACACAAGAGTATCTGGAGATAAATTGGCAACGAGTAAATGTGGCATGGAAAGAGAAAGAAAATTCTAAATCTAAAAAAAAAAAAAAAAAAAAAAAAAAAAATTGATGTTCAGAATACAGATCTTCAAGCCTTGTTATATGAGAATCAGGAAAAGGAAACAAATTATCTTTTATTTCAATATATAATGAAAGCAAATTTCTGAGGCAGTACCTGCACTTTGTGACCAGAAAGTCCCTACTTTCCCATGGCACTGACAGTGCAAGTAGAATTAATTTCATATAAATTTATTTCAATGTATTTCACACATCTCATGGGAAATAATCCTTTTTTTTTTCCTCATTAGTGTGAATATTCATTACATATTGCTTTTATTTCACTGTTTAAATGTTTATATAACTGCAACAAAGTCAGGCAGAGTACCATATTAGATTAAGTGAAGTAAAAATATTCACTGAATTTTTAAAGAGTTTAAATTAAGTTTGTGAGAACTTTAGCATTCAAAATCAGGAGTCTCAGTGTGTAAAAGCCTTCAAGGTGCCAAGGCAATTGAAAGTTCCATCTTTCCTAATATAAGGATCTGGATAACTCTCCTATTCTGTGCCACCTGACCATTGCTTTTGAGGGTCTCCAGACTTACAGGAGGAATATTTACTGAAAATAAGAAAATCAGGTTGCAGATTCGTTTCTAGACGGTTTTGGGCTTGTATGACACAAAGGATCATGGGTTATGTATTAGTACCACTCTTGAGAAATAAACTCTGACAGGAAAGCTCTACACTGCACAGCAAGGTATGATGGAGATAAGGTGGGGTGTTTCACATGCCTCAAATTGGTTAAGAATAAATTTAAGCTTGGTCCTACATATCAGTGCAGAGATCTTGCGTGATACAATATGAAGAAATGAGATCAGCAGAGTAGATCTGAGCAAACAATTTTACTTTGTGATGTGCATGTTAAAGTCACTAGGAAAAGCAAAATTCTTAATTCCTTAGCTTTTACACATACCAATTTTGTAACTCTACAGTTATATTACTTCGAATTTATAATGATTTGGAGGTTGCATTTTATAACATTTTTAACTGTTACTTGTTTTAGATTGGAGTTTGGATACTTAGTACACAATGTGAGTGATTCTGAGGTGCTAAAATATGAGGGAGACAAGGACCAGATAAGAATCTTGGTAGATAGGACAGACAGATATAAACACTAACCCTGGATAAGATTTCAAGCAATAGTCTACTCAATAAACATATGGGCAAATGAAAATGCAAATGAGCCACAGAGATATAAATGTTCAGGAAGAAAGAAAAAATTCTGTAATACTTACCTGTATTGCATTGACTTCAAGTAGCCCTTAAGTGGAACTGACGGTATTACAAACACAATAAGCACTTCTAGACAAACTGGAATAACAATCACTTCAGGAGCCTGGAAGCACTCACAATTCTGCTGTTGTCAACTCTTTCAGTAGCTTTAATTTTCAATGGTAAGCACAACTCCTATATAGTGTTGTCAAAACCACAATGAAGTTATGTCATTGAATATTAAAGTGCTGGCCTGTGGAATGCCAAACACACAGATTTGAATTTCATGCTCTCTACTAAACATCAAGACAAATATGTCTAATTTCATAAAAACCTCACCAGCCCAGAAAGGCTGACAATCGGGCCCAGCGTTACCACTTTGCCAGCTAAAACAGGAGTTTCTACTGTAAAAAAGCTCTTCCCAGGAGGTCAGAGGATGGTAGAAGAAGCATGGTGTTAGAATTAATGCATGCAGCATGAGATCAAAGCATAAAGAGATTGAGTATTAAGGGTACAATTAATCGCTGAACAGAAAATGCACATTTGTGTATGAAAATGTTATTGTGCTGTTCAGAAGAGGCTGGGAGGTGATTCAAGAAATAGGTAATGAAATTGAGATATTTACCGAAAAGACAGGAGTTTCATTTGTTGTGCAGTTTTCCTGATTCCAGCCTTGATTTGTGAGCCATGTTGGTGACTTGTTCAACAGGAGGAATAACACACTTTTGGTCCTCACCAAAATCCAGAGGGTTCCTGTCTCTCTCATCCTTTCTTCCAGTGTTACTGTATGCTCCAAGATGTACTCAGGGCCTCTGTCTCTACCTGTCTCCCCATGGCTTCATGAGATTAGAGTTAACTTGTGGTAATCTTTTGGAATCCTTTAGTCTCTTTGTTAAATCTACTTAGGTCTGATGTGTGCATTCCCGATTGACGTAAGATTTATTCTGTGTGGTAGATAAAACACAGTATTGAAGGGCTGTGACCATTGGAAAGACTTGGGAAGCCATGTGAACATGAACTTCATAGCAATCTCTAGACTAGTGAGGTAGTTTTCTCCTGGAATATTTTCTACAAATGATTGGTTTGACCTTGAAAGTAAAATTTTGTACCTGTTCCTCTTGGATGAAATTCATCTATTCAAGGAATAGATGCTCAAACCTTACCAATTATGCTCAGATGCTGAAAATAGTGTGGACACTGATATTCTGGACAGAATGAGTTCCAAGATGAAGTATTCCTGGCAAGGAGCAAAATAGAGAAAATTAATTGCTGAGTCTTGTTTGGTCTACAGTTTATAGATAGCACTGTGGAAAGAAGTGTTCACTGTGCTGGGTGTTCTGTGACCTCTCCAGTCTAAGACTGAAATTCACCAAGCTTCTTTCACCTAGGTATCCTAAAGCTTTGAAAATTAAAAATCATTAATTAACCTGACTGTGGTTTTAGTGCCTAACAAATAATCAACAATTATAGTAATTAATGGGATGTTTTTGTTCTTCCATAGAGCACCAAACACATATTAGAAACACCACATTTATCCCAAAGTTACATTGGTTTCAAGATATTTCCCTCTGATTATTTTGTTTCCTTGGGGGAGCATCTCTGCACTCACAGAAATCTTTTGGATGCTCTGTTTTACCAGTTCTTATGCCCTCTGAGGTCTTGCATTATTAATAATACTAATTATTACAATTATTTATTATTAAATGAAGGATGAGAGTCTCCAGCAATTCACAGAGCACAGAAGAGGATGTAAGCCTTATCCTGCAGGGGTTGTGGTTGAACTTTCAGACTCCTGTGTAGTGAGAAGACCCTGGCAGAGAAGAGTTGTACTTAGCAAAAGCAGCTGTGAAATGGATGTAGTAAAAAAATAAGAAGTCCTTATACATGGCTGGACTTCTTACTCAGAAGGTCACACCAGGGTGGGCTGATAAAAAAACAAAAGTACAGTAGATGGTACAATAATCTAAAATACAGATCAGTATCTGGAGAGGTTGACGAAGTATAGTTTAATTTTCCACAGGAGATGTCCTTTATGTCTTCCAGAGGACAGAGAAATGCCTGGTCACAAAGATGCAGGTGTGCTGAATGAATAACCATAGCTCATAGTGTACACTATTATGCAAGTTTTTCAGGCTAGACTGAAGATAAGAGAGAGATGTTATAACTGCAGATGCAGAATCAGAGCTCACAAGCCAGTAGGAGAGACTGAGTTCAAATACCAAACAACTTAGAGTAATGACCCAAGATGATACAAGGTCATAGCGTAGTCTGACTGGCACAGCAGACTGTCCAAATCCAAAAGAAAATTTCACATCTTAGACTTGCAAAAAAGGCTTTTGTTATGTAGGATGATGAAAGCCCAGAAATAGAGGGTGGTGCTTTGAGAAACATTATCTCCAGGAAGTCTGATGTTAAGTAAGAAGCCTTCTCTGGAGGTCTAGCCCACCACATCTCCTGTTGTTTTTGTTTGTTTGTTTGTTTGTTTTTATTGTCATTGTGGTTGTTTTGTTTGTTTGTTTGTTTGTTTTTCCAAGGAACAGAGAAGGACATCTGTTTTATTCGGCAACTTAAAAATGGAAGCACTCTATCTGAGTGGTAAAATAAGAGCTTAAGCAGATCTAGACATACTTGTAAGTTTTATATTTATTTCTCTAATTCCCCCTTCAATTTGTTAAGCAGAAGTTCATCATTATAGAACTTTGATTAGATAATTTAAGAGAAAATTTATTGAACTTCACACAGAATTGGAAAGCAACAGGTACTTGATATAGATCAAAAATTGTGTATTCAGCTTGGTCTAAAACTGGAGAAACAAAAAATGCTACCTGAAAACTACAGAACACATGCAGTACATCTAAGCCAAGCACGTGAGGAGACCAGAGAGAGAACACAGACAAAATCATCTCTGTAACTATGACAGCCACGCTAGTGACTTACAGATGCTTTTAGGTAGTATTACTTCCTTCAAAGGAGGAGTGTGTTTCCCCTGTGTTTTTCTTTCTGACACATGCCTTCCTAACCAAACTCACAGCAAGTGATTTTTATAACTGAAATATTTTCTATGGAATAAAGAACAACAGATGTACATTTGGAAACAGATCCAATCCAGAAAGGCTGCTTCTGAACAACATCTGACTCAGGAATAGGTTTGTTTTGTTGTTGTTGTTGTTTTAATTAAATCTATCCATAAACAGAGGGTTGTGGATTTGGTTGTTGTTGTTGTTTTCAACTGGACCTACATCCACATCCCCTATATGCTGAAAGAGGAGTCCTACTTTAAATTCAAAATTGCTTAATACCACCAGAGTAGCTATTAGACACAATCACATAAAAATATCATTACGAAGAATATTTAGAGGGTCTGTAATCCATGTAGTTCTTTCCCCAAAGAAGAATCAACTACTTAAGCTATTTGCAGAAGTTTGTCTGTTTGTTGTTCTCAGTGATGACCAGTGATGTATTGTAAACCATGTACTTATATGTATTACTCCAGAATTTGCAGAGTACAGGTAAGATTAAAGTCCCATTTGCTGATACTGCGAACTCATAAGAAGCAGCAATTTCAGTTCCAAACAGCTTTCAGTCCCAGTAGACAAAGCAGCCAAGGGAAAGAGAAATAATATATCATTATGCTTATTTAATATCGAATTTCTAAACTCTTAGCATTAACTCAACCCAGCTTTTCTTAAGGCTAATAGTAAACTTCTAGCTGACCACAACTGGAGTTAACAAAAGGCACTACAGTTTTCACAGAGAACATATATAAAAGGAAAAAGAGTCCATATGTTACTCCTTGTATAACCCAGATTTCTCACATCTCAAAATAGTGTCAAAGACTTCTCTATCTATCATGAAAGTTTTGTGTCTCTGCATGTTTAGAAAAGAAAATGATGTCTTTAAAAACAAATACTAATAATAAAAAGCACAACACATGATGGAGTTTTCTCAACACAGCATGCAGCTGTGGAGCCAAACAAGCTTAACCACATTCTTTGAGTGATGGTTTATGTTTTGACATTGACTAACTCATCCGTGCTCAGGGCACAAGCACTCAGACAATCTCCATCACCACTTTCCCATTAGAAATCTTGATCTCTGCTGAAACAAGCTCAATTCCCTTCATTATTTCCCAGCCGACAGACGGCTTGAGAGGGAGGATATTACAAGTGTCAGTCTCTTTGCCTCTGGACAGGCCATGGCTGACACAAGAAGGAGAGAAACAAACAAATAAAAAAATATCTCTCTTTATGTGGCAACTTTCTAATGTGTGTGTCGTACCACTATGCTTCATTCTTTCTCCTAAAACTAGTTTACCAGGATTATATTCTTGGAAATTCTTCAGAAAAAGTTTTCTCTCCCCTCTTTTTCTCTGAATTTCTGTTAACCTCTTGTGGTTTTGCTGAAAGAAGGAGCTGGCAATCCATCTTGAAGAGCTATTTTGTTACTAGAAGGAGATATAAGGCTCCCAAATTAGTCATTGTGTAAAACCTAAGAAATATTGTTGAGAATAACTGTATTTTCTTACTAAATGAAACAAAGAACAATAAGATGATTCTTAATGTGTAAAACCTAGGAAATATTTTTGAGAATAACTGTATTTTCTTACTAAATGAAACAAAGAACAATAAGTTGATTCTTAATGTAGACTTTTCCATAAATATCTTCAGAAGGATTGTTTTATTTGTATTAATACTTGTATTATTTTGGCAATGAGAGGACAAGATCAAGGTCCGTAACTTAATGAGAATTGTCGTAACACCATTGACTGCAGTAGAGGTATGGTGCTTTGTGCTAAGAGTTAATCATAAACCCAGTGAAATACAGTCTCTGACCTGAGCAACTTACTTTTAAACAGCAGAAAGTAGCCAAAAATTGAGAAAAAGCACCAAGAGCAAAAAGAAAGTGTGTTTTCCATGCAATAAAATCACTGTCATAAATTTGAGGATACGAACTGGTTCTGACCACATGTGCAACCATTTTCTCTTTCTGCTCTGATCTTTGTGTGTTTGTGGGTATACCCCATAGTGTTCTGTGTGGAGGTGCTCCAGAACTCTTCTTAGCCAATAGCATGAGAAGACACTCTGGCTATGTCAATACAAGCGGGTTATACATTTATTGGTCCATTCCTTGATACTAACTCTGAATGTCATTAGATGGCCCTCATCCATACCATATCACTTTCATAGCTTTTAAAACAAGATTTTAACTGCCTAGTAAGAATGGTCCCTGACCCATAATAGATGCCCACACCATGCCAAGGAACATCTTTGCAGACTGATGATTGTCATAAGCCAAAACCATATCAGGAACTGTTCTAACTATTTATTAGTATCAGTAATCATGTTCTAATGCCTGCAAATGTTCCCAGATCATACTTTATTCATTCACTTAGCCATTCCCTATGTCACCCCTCAGGGGATCTGCATGATGGCCAGTGAAAGAGCATCAGTATATAGGTGAGTTATATTAAATGCATAGGAGGAAGACCATCTGAGTAAAAAGATAATAAAACATTGCTAGGGTGGGTATGTGACTAAGGTAGTTATTGTGAAAGTGATTCTGTAACCTCTGGAATATGAAAATATTAATATGGACCACATTAAATATTAAAACACTTTCCCTTAGCTATTGACATTCACCATTTTGATGAAAGTTTTCATTAAAAAACTAATATTTTAAAAATATATTTAAAAAAAACCCTAATGACAGGGAACAGGATCAAAACATCAACATTTTGATATTGAAAGAAGGAGAAGAAAAAAGTACAGTATAATTGTTAAGAGAAATTATGCTAAAAAAGCTAAGTCAGGGAAAACTAAGGGAGGATGGGTGTAATGTTTCAAGAAAACTAGTAATGACCCGCTAGAAGATGGAGGAGAAGGAGGTGTGTTTTGCTTTATTGTGTATTTCTGCAGAGTGCAGTAAAAGAAAATTCTGCCATCTGTCATCTTCAAGAAATTGGCATGCTATGACATTGGACAGGTTTGTTCATACTTCCAATCTGCTGCTCGTTCATTTCTGCTGAACATTTTTGTTCTCTACTTCTCCCACCTAATTTTTATTTTTATCATTATTATTATTATTTGGAAGTTGGATCACGTTCCATTATTTTTCTATAGCTTGAATTCTTCGAGCCAAAAAAACAAACAAAATAAAACAAAACAAAACAAACAAACAAAAAACAACAACAAAAAAAACACACAAAAAAGGGAGAACAATCCACCAAAAATTCCTAGGCTGCCTCCATTACTAGTCTTGTTTTTTTTTTTTTTTTAAATATCATTTAGGTATACTTTCTAAGGTCATTAGTCTTCCCCAACCCACTGTTTGGGATACAATATTAAATGAAATGCATCATAATGAACATTAATGTAACATTTTTTTTTACTTACATTAAAATCCAAAAGGCAATATATATGAAACTCCTGTAAGTGGGATATATCTCCTATTAGGGAAAGTATATTTTTGCAGGAAGTAGCAGGAAAATGTCTCTGTCAAAAGTTATGACTGCAAATCCAAAAGGCAGGATTCCCTTGCTGTATGTCATAGAAACCCCTAGATGTGGGATTTATTATACTTAACCCAGGTGGCCCAGCTGGGTGTTGTGTGGGTATCAATTCTCAGCTGATCTCCTAACTTGGGAGTTCCTTGCCCCCATTGTATGCTCCAAATGAAGGACACTAAAAAAGAAGAGTTTATCATTTCTCACTGACTAGCAGGTGGACTTAGACAACCATTTTGGTGTAGAGATCCCTCTTTTAGATTGTAAATGCTAGAACAGATAAATCTGTTCCTAAATCAAATCAGGAGTGCCAGGTTCCTAAATCTTCTAGTTCAGGGATTTGAAAGGAGAAAGCCTGAATATTGCGGCCTGTATTCCAAGATGTAGATTCAGTTTCCTTGATTTCCTTCAAAAAATACAACAGGTCCTGTATAGAAAAAGAGGTCCTGAATAGGAAAGAAAAAAAAAGCTTTTAATTCCTGCAGATACACAAGTTTTTCTTAGAATTCATCTCCTACTTCATATTCCAAATTTTCACGGATTGGTACATCTTCATATTTCAATCACAATGTAACTAGAAAATAAACTGTAGGAATGTCCACATGTTTTCAGCAGAAATTTTACAATAAATAGGTAGCATCAAGGTGAACCAGGTTCTTTTGTAGAAAAACTGTACAGCAACAGAAAAAAAAAAAAAAAAGAAAATTCTGAATTGCTGAATTAGGCAGGTGCACCTGATACCTAAACATATTTGAGTTAGATTACTGAAAGAGAATTTCCTTGGTGATTTTGCAAAATAGGTTTTCAGCATTATTAAAGTTATTTATGGGCCAGATTTCCTATTGGTGCAAATCGGGATAGTGACATCAGTTTTAGTGATCTGATATTTTTATAATTATATAATTAAATTAAGATCTCCTTCTTTTGGGGGATGGATGTTTATTCAGATTAGGGAATATTTTGTATAGTTTTCTTCTAATTTGAAGGGAAAGTATGAAGATTTGGGATTACCATGGAAGACAAAAAAAAGCTAGGAAATAATTCATTAGGCAAAAACAGCAGATAGACCTTAAGGGGAAAAACTCAAGACTTGAAACACTGAGAGTGATGATGACTCAGTGGAGTTACAGCAGACTTGGAGCAGTGAGTCTCTTAGCAGTTTGGCCCACAGCCTGGAAAAGAGTCTTCTTACTGTCTGTCAATGTTAAAATGAATATTCTTCAAATTTAACACCCTTTTTATAGTGTCTTCCATCTGGGGATCTGTAACATCAAGGTGTAAGAGTGATCAAAATTTCGCCAGGTAGCTTACAATTCTGGAGAAAGTGCTTCTAGCCAGGTGACACATGCTATGTAATCAATAAATAATGATATTTACAATATCTGTAAAAATAATTACCTTGATAATGAAGATATAAGTAGACACATTTCTCATAAGATTTAACAGATCATTGTACCAGTATTAATTAGTATTTAATTAGTATTAATTAGTATTAAACCAGAATTTATTTTGCCTATGGCAACCTTCCTGAGGAAAGGTTCCTGGCTTCCGATCTGGTGTTGAGTTTGACACCCCACTTGTAAGAAAAATAAATTAAGAGGTGCTTCAGCACCCTCCACAGGCTTCCTACAATTGCTCTCACTTGTGATTTGTAGCTGATGTTCAGAGAAGGTGAACAAACTAAATTATTCATCAGGCAAGGGTGTAGAAAAAGCTGAAGGGAGAAATCCTTCCTTGACCATTCAGGTAGTGAGAAGAAACCATGAAGCACGGTATTAGCATATACTAGGAGACAACTGCCATAACTGCTGTCAGTATCATTTCCTTCATCAAAAAACCCTTGCTGTTCTGACTGTGACAATACTTGGTTGGTCTTTTATTACATTCTTAGCTGCTTCTGGTCATCCAGTCATTAGCCATCAAACTCTGCTGTCATGAGCCACTACCATGCAATTTTTTGGTTCCCTGTGGGTCAAGGATAATAAATATTTTTGATTGCATCTTATTTTCTTGGTGTCTTGGAGGGGGGAAAAAAACAAACAGTTAATCTATTTTATTTTACTGATCACCATCAGGAGTTCTGGATGGGTAATTTTGTGT
Organism: Streptopelia decaocto; assembly: GCF_964273445.1. NCBI lineage: Eukaryota > Metazoa > Chordata > Aves > Columbiformes > Columbidae > Streptopelia > Streptopelia decaocto. Next base: position 74,868,960 of record NC_138657.1, read on the forward strand.
CGTTACTCTGTCCTCATCTCATAAAGTTTCATTTACTGCCTTTTTAAACAAATGATGACTTCAAATCTATTTGTCTCATAATAGCTCTCAAACATGCCAAACAATAACTATTACTATTCTTGTCTTGTTTTATCCAAATGGCATTTGCAGACATTATTCCTCCCCTCTCCTTGATATGACTTGAATAGAAACCTTTAAATAAATAAAACAAAAGCCAGAGCAAACCTCAAAAACAATATGCCAACATCCAAGCCCTCAAAAACAATCACAAAACCAGTAGCTGTTACCATTGTAAGTGGGGAAATCCAATTATGAGATGTCAATATTGTTCTCCTTTCAATTGCTTCAAAAAGACTCATATGTATATAATTTATAGGTTGATTTCATTGGCTTTGTCAAAAAGAAACAGAAATTATGTGGCTGAAAGAGGACTTAACCCCCCAAATTCTTCTTGTACATAAACATGCAAATGCACACAAACACATGCAAACACACACAAAACCTCTCACACACACATAGTGATCAATATCAATTTTCAAATGTATTATTGATTTCAGCAGCCCTTAATTTCAAGACAAACAATACCTTCTTTTGTAATTTCCATGCTGCTGATATAACTACCATCCTTGCTGACCTGTATGTTGTCAAATAATATTGATTGGGTATGAAATGAAGCAAGAAGGGGTTGGCAGCAAGGTGTGTGATGGGAGGGGAGAAGAATACAAGTGCCTTCTTGTTAACTAAATAAAAGGATGTAACAACTTTATCGGTTCAGGTATCTGAAAGGGCTGAGTACTTAGGCTGGGCCTTGGTCTCCTTGAGAAACTTTGCACCCTTGCACAAACTGTTCTCCCTTCCTATGTCTCTGTCCCCACATCTCCCATGATATTTTCTCCTGTCCAGACTGTAAACTCATGAAAACGAGTTTTCAGCATGAATTCAATAAATGTAATTCTTGATTAAGCCAGGGAGGAAGGGTTTGTTTTTTTAAATTGTTTTTTGTTTTATTATTATTATTATTATTATCATCATCATCATCATCATCATCATAATTATCTTTATTTTTATGATAAACCACTGGAGATTCAGGAGCCCCAGGTTTTCTCTCTGCTCTGCCAGTGGCTTATGAATCCAGAAACATCTTTTCAAATAACTGATGGTTCTGCATGGGCACTTTGCACAACCGTCATTCTTCAAGGAGGGGCTACAGATTGTTTATGTGCCTTGTCTATTAGTGTTGTGATTGAAACATTTCATAGACGTCTTACAGAGTCCTGTCCTTGAGCTTCTGGAGGCTACTGGTCTACAGATGTGTTTCTGGAAGTGCTGTAAGTGTGACAAGTACCATAACTACAGTTGCAGAGCCTACAGACTGAGAGGACAGCTCCAGGAATAGTTTTCAGAGCTCATTCAGGTGTCTAGAGCATTCATCAGGATTGTCAGATGCTTAGATTTACTTTGCAGGACTCCATCAAGTATTTTGTGCTCTCTAAATCAATATTAAATGAAAAGTATCCTCATAATCACATCTAAACTTGGAGTTATGGATATTTGAAAGACTCTGGCTCTCACACAGAAAGGAGAATACTCATTCACTTGTCTGGACCACATGCTGACTGGTGTAATTATATTCTACCAGCTCAGATTTCTCTTGCAGTATCTGCTGGCTTTGATATAATTCTTGACTTCCCATTCTGAGCTGTTTTGAGCTATTGCTGTATGTTTTAAATCATCTGAATCAGCCACGTATCTGCAGTGGTGGTACCATAGATGACTCATGCACTAGTGTACATACTTCAGCCCAAGCAATCTGCCTCTGAGGAAACTGAATAAATAAAATCTTATTACTACATGTTATCCAGAAACTTCCATCCTAAACCATTTTAGGAAGTCTTGCTAGGCTATATGTATATGCATATACACATATATACGTTGACGTACATACACACACACAGTTAGAAAGAGGAGAAAGACCAGTAATATAGTGTTTGGATCCAAATTTGGGTCACAGCTGTAAAAGATCCAGCTTCAGGGTATTCTGATACTCTGTGGACTTATTTACACTAACAGTTCACTTAACTGACTTCATTAGGATTCAGGAGAATTTAGATGCAATACACCAGGTTAATCTATAGCATAGATATGAGCCTATGGGTAAAATTCTAGACCCCTTTAGAATCAATGCAGAAATTCCCAAAGGACTGAAAACTTCTTATGTCTAGGAATCATTCCCTTCGGCATGACAGTGCACCCCTCACTGGAGTGGGAAGCAGCTGCAAAGCTTTAATGAATGAGAAAGAATGTAATATCCAGCTAAACTAGAGTGGGAATTATAAGTAGGCAAATCAACCAGCAGTTACTCAAATTTAAATCTATTGAGGATGCTGGGGTTAATGACTAGTTTATGCACTACATTTCCTTCCTTTAATATTATTTTAATATTGTTGTATTTTATTTTAATTACATTCAATCTTAGTTTTTCTGTTACTTTATAGAGGAAGCACATTTGTGCTCACTAGCTTGGAAAAAAGCAAGAAGCAAATGTCAAACTTACACCACCACATGGGATCTAAAGCTTGGTTTAATTCTGTTTAAGACAGGTCTAAATTAAAACTACTTTCCTTTCCCTGCGGGCCCTTCATTTAAAGATGACAGGTCCCTCAGTGTGTGTGTGTTTGTGAGATTAAGTGTGTTACTGAAGGATCATGAACAGAACCCAAGGGAGAAATAGAGAAAAGTAACAGATACATGTAATGGATGATTTCAGATACCAAGTCTTGTTTGAGTTTCCCACCCTTTTGAAGTGCTTCTGTCCCTCTTGCCCTTCATGAGCATGTATTTTACCTGTTTGGAGAATAGCAAAATAACCCTAAAATTCACATGGGATATGGAGAATGATGGTATACATGGAAGAAATCTATTGTAGAAGCCACTGGTCAGAAGTCTGAATTGTGTATTCTGGTGTATGAAAAAGGAAAGATTCTGTAGTTTCAAAAAATCACTGTATTCTACAAGGATTTACTTATTTAGTGACAGAAAAAGTACAAAATATGCTGGAGAGCCACAGAGATAAAAAACCTCAAATATTAGACCTTGGTTGCTAGCTGCTAAAAAAAAAATAAATTTTGTTGTATTTATCGAAACGTGGGCCAGCAAGAACAAAATGATTAAATAATCAAGAAAAGATAAAATAGAGATTTATGCAACTGTGAGTATTAGGTTGTTAAAATCTCTAGAAGCAACTGACAGCTTGGGAAAGAAAATTCTATGGACAAATTCATTTCCCCCCACCCCTTAACTGTGTGTAGTCGATGAATGGCACTCCTTCACAATTTTATCAATAGAACATAATTCTAGGCAGATCAGTCTGTCAACAAGAAACAACATCAAACCATTTTGTCCATACAAATAAATGACTTCCTGTTTATTACTTCTTTTCTTTCTTTGTGGATGAAATCAGGTCATTAAAATGTAGCCCAGCATAAGAATGGGGGAAGATACTTCATTGTAGACAAAGCACAGGCAAAATTGCCATCATACAAAAAAACTACAGAATGCAAAAGATTCAATAATGTGAATGCAAAAGAAACTGATTCTCCAGTGCCTGAATTGCAATTGGATCTGTGGTGAAAGCGATGTTCAGGTGTGAAGCTCTTTGTTCTAAACACAGCAGACACATAAAATCATGATGATTGTTGCTTGAGAGGCAGTTTTCATCACTGACTACGGTGTAAGCACGTTGAGAATGTCCAGTTCAGTGGACATTCATAGTGTCTGTTTTTCATAAAAATGTTTCTAATTTTTCATTCCCAATGAGAAAATTCAAAAGTGTTTGGGTAAGTGTGTGTGGGTTGATCAACTGTCTTTTCTGAAAGTTACTTCCTCAAGCTCGTCATTACAGAAGGACACTCCTTTATCCCAATTTAGTCCATTCTCTCACCCACAGATTGATTCCTACCCTGTTCTATCTATTTTTCAACCACCTGTGGCTCCATCAAGGGAACCACAGAGGTCAGAGTACCTCTGCTAGTACCACCGAACTATATGACACTATGAGTTCTATGTTGCAAAGCAAAGAAATACTATAGAAGATTAAAATTTAGGATTTTTCTAACTGAGACTGTTTCAAGCCAAAACCTCCCACACTTTTGTTGATCCAGATTCATATACTTTAATATGCTCATGGGAACATCTTTGTCATGATCTGGCATGCCACAGGGAGACATGGGTGAGTGTAACTTTCTCTATCTCCTTGTAGACCCACAGAATTGGTTAGGAAAATATTGTACAAATTGTGTCTTACATCAAACAATGGCAGGAAAAAAGCGATTTTTTTTTTTTTTTCCTAAATAATAAGCTATATATCATCACAAATAAAACCCCAACCAGTAGATTCACAAGGGTAATGACTTTCACGTCAATAGATAATCCACGACAAGGATTCTACCAGAACATTTGATATACCACAGCAGAAAACAGACTCAGCTGTCTGTAACTGAAGGTACACTCTGGTCTTTGGTTGATCCTTGTCCTCATAACGGAAGATTTCAGACACTGGGACTCTTTAAAACTGATTCTAGCTTCCTTCAGGGCTCTAGACCTTCAAAGAATACAATCACTGGAGCGATGAGAAAACAGGACATAGCTTTTACTGGAAACTGCAGCATGCATCGAGGTTACAGGGTTTAATAAGTTTAAATTAATAATTGAAGAAAGATGAATATTTGAGTTCATGTGCTCAGAGCAGAATGCACGTAAACTAGCCAGTAGACTTAAAGTTGCCCATATCAGGAAGACAAGTGCCTAGCTCGGGGTTGGCAGAATGATTACCACGTTTTATTTGGCATTTATAGCTGAAAATGCTCTTTCAAGTCTAGTCTAGTTGGTTTACCACCACCGCAGTTGGATCACAGTTCAACTTCCCTCTGTGTTTATAGTGAGTTAAATTCAGACCTGCTTAGCTGTGAATGACTGCACTAACTCCAAAACAACACATTGTTGCACCGGTGGAAATGTTATATTTGTGCCCAAGATTTCTCAGACATGTTCATGAATGAGCTGAGAAAGTACAATGATCTGAGAAAGCTTCAGGCCAGTATTTTCATTTTATCTATGCTGGGAAACAAACAAACCAAAAAAAAGGGATACTAGTGAAATTCCTTAGATAAATAATAATCCAAGTGCCCATTTTGGCACCTGCTTAACCCCTTTAATATTTTTATTTATTTATTTTTAATATACAAAATTAAACAGTTTCTAGCAGAAGACTTGAGCTCACACCTGTTCAGAACACCCAATGACATGTGACTGGGCTACAGCCTTAGGAGATAAGCATAGGACAGATTCTTAATTAATGGGCTTAAGTGCTGTACAACAGTGAAGCTGGACCCAGGTGACTTAAACGATAACTGGGCAAAGACTAACCACAAACTCCTTTCATTAATCTAACTCTGCGTCAAGCAGCTGACCATTGAGTGCTGAAGGTTCTTAGCCTGAACCAGCTGTCCCTTAGACAAGAGCAAATATATCAGTTGCCTGCAACCTGGTTGCTGCTCTGGAAAAGAGCCAGAGTGGGATGGGAGAAAAGCAAATGATCCAGACACTAAGTCTTTCTCTCTGGATGGACTGGAAAGCTGTGCTCCCAGGGCAGAGGCCCCGGGGGAGGATAATGCTTCCCTGCATCCCAGTCTTCCTGTCTCTAGATTTATCAGTTATATATCTTCACCTCATTTTCTACACTTCCTCGTGTTTGTTGGCAGGTATAGTCCATGCGAAAACAAACAGTAAATGCCTTAGAGTTTGTTCATTTTTGTTGTTGTTATTTTGTTTTGTTGTTGCTTTTCTTCCTCAAGTCCCCAAAGAAACATCAAAGTACAAAGGAAAGAAAGCAATGCTGAGAATAAGAGTGAAAACCAAACAAAAAGACAGAAGGAAAAAAAAAAAAAAAGAATAAAAGAAGTTAGCAATGGCCCAGGGGAACTTTCTTCAAGGGGGTTAGGTTTCCTTCAGAGAAAGTTTAGATATATGTTTGTTTGTTTGCGTTTTCAAATTGGGGCTGTTTGTGCACATTCAGAGGAGAAGAACAAAAGCAATGCAGATTTCAGGGGAGGTGTATAGTGCGGCAGGGTGCTGGCAGGGCCACCTGCCTACCTGCAAGCAGCCCACTGCCCGCTGTGCTCACCTGCTTAAATATTAACGCAAGGGAGGAGGTGGAAATGTTTCATTTAAACATCAGGAGTGTCTAAGCAGGGAAATGGATTGTTTTCAGGACACAATGCAGGCAATTGCATACCCCGACTTCTGTTTCTTGCTACTTAACCCTCTGAATGTTAACCCATGTTAATATGTCTTTCCTCCCTTCCCACCCTTCCCTTTCAGGACATGATTGCGACAAATGAAAAGGAAAACATTAGTTTTTCAAAAGTGAGGGAGAGACATCCAATATTAATTCAAAAGTGGACCTAAGTTGACTGCTGCTCCAGACCAGAATCTGGCACCTTTCTTCTGCAGTGTCTTCACCCAAGCTGTCAGGTGTTTTTTGCAAAGTAGAAAAGGGACACACAAAATACGTCTTAGTGAGTCCAAATCAAACAACCTAATAGTTGCTGAGGACCCTGTATTTGCTGTGTGGCAAAGGAATCCTGTGTCAAAGCCAAGAAGAAAACTCTAATCTGGCTGAACTGGAATACTTTATTTAACTAATCTTAAAAATAATAACTTACTGGGTCAGAGTTAATATCCATCAGCCTCAAGTTCTGAGTGCTGTCAATAATGGGTGCCTAGGGGTAAGTATAAGAAAAGAAGTGTGTGTGTGTGTGTGTGTATATATATATATATATATATTTCTTCTGTACAGTCTCCTAGCCTCCTGAATGACATACTGAATGTAAAGTGTTTTCTATATATTTAGTAACTCTTAACTGATTTATTTTGCGTGAACTTCTTTTTCCTTGAATGCACATGAACTTCTGACTCACATGGTACCCTGTGACAAGAAGCTTCCCCATTAACTATTCTAATTACTTGCTTTAGCTTAGCTAAACCAAGTGTTAGATAACACATAAATAAACCTGTGATTAGGTAACACAAGTGTTTCAAATAGTTTTGTTCTTCCACCATATTCATATTGCCACATACACCAGATTTTTAAAAATCTGTTCATGGGAAGTTACTCCAAATTGTGGCACATTTGATGAATGGGCTTAAAAAAAGGATAATCTGGAAAGCCTAATGCAAAGGAAGCTCATACATAGTGATCTGGATGGGTGATAGCTTGCAGTTGTGGGCAGCATTGCTCAAGTGTGGAACATGCTTTCATCTATTCAGAGTCACCTGCAAGCTTGGCTGTCATTATGACAGATGGTTTGGTGGTCTTAATTTCCAAAAACGATTTCAGTTCTTACTATACTTTACTTTTGTACCTTCCTCATTTTAGTTTGAATTTCAAGAGATTTAAACTAGAACATTTTTACCTCTTCAGCTGGGCCATTTAAAATACTTGCTGATAGTTCAAATCTGCAGATAATTTACTCTCACAGTATTTCTAAGAACTAATTACCTGTGTGTATAAAATGATGAAATCTCATTATATTTTCTTTAAAAAACTCACCATGCATTTCATTACATTATCCAATTACTGCTGTGCTTGTACAGTATTATGTTACTGCCTGATCACAGGCTATTTACTGTACAGATGTGTTACTTTAATTAAACAAATGCTGCTAGTCATACAGAGCAATGTTTATTCGGAACAAAATTCTCAAGTACTGACCATTGAACCTGGCTTTAGTTTAACCATTGAATGGTCAATTCATGGATTAGTTTTGCAGAAAGCTTGGTCTTTCACTTTCTGTAAACTTTTTAGCAGCAGTTATTGCTTAGAGTTTCTTCACCTCAAAGCTAATGACCTAAAACTAGATAAAATATTTTTTTCCCTGTGTTAAAACCTAGAATAATTTGTTTAAAAATATCATTATTATTTTTTATTTGCAGCAATGAAATCAGATGAAGTAAGAATGAATTAAAATGTGAAGCAAAGATCTGAACAGAAAAGATGAAAAACAATTGGAAAGGAGAAAAGGAGCGAAGAATCACAAAATAGGTTGGTCAAGGACCCTCACCAAGTCAGTTACAGAGGAGATGGACCTCAGTTCTCTAGAGGCCCAGACTACTATTGTACCCTCTTGACCAAGCTAAAAACTTATCATAATCTCATGGGACAAACTGTTGACTTCCAAGATGATTCTCATTTTTAAAACATTTGAGAAACTAGACAATAATAAGTATTTGCAAATATAAAATCAGGAATTTTTAAAGGGATTGATTAACATTGAACAGTGTCACTTCCTTTCTCCTTGTAGGCAGATATCTTGGTCTTGTAGCTAGTCTTCTGCTGAAGGAGAAAACCGTGACTACATATATAAGGGTTCAGCTCACGTAACTTACTGATGTTACATATGTTAGTTCTCTAACAGAACAAATCAAATTGGAATTTGGACAATCACACTTTCAGGAACTTCAACCCACTTCCTTGAGTGCAATTCTGTGTTAAATTAGAGAAGCTATGACATAAAAAAAACCCTTTCTGAGTTGTTTGCCACAACTCCCCACAAACAAACTGCAACAAAGATCTAAGGATGATACAGCATTTCTAAAAAGAGAAACTTTCCACTACTCCAGCAGTGTTGGCAACTCCTGAGGCTGTGTGTGAGTGCCATCTGCTGACCCCTGCCATGGGAAAAAGAAGCAAAACCCAGTGGTCTCCTCAGTGTTCTTTGGGTCTGCAAATGCTCCTCACCACATTGAGAGCAAACCTGTTACCCTTCCCCATAATTTAATGCATTCATAAGGCAGCTGCTTTTCCAGTTATTCCCAATTATTGTCTTCCCCTAAGACCTCACAATCTTGTACCACTCTATGCTGAAATTGCTTTTTAATGCCTATTCCAACATCCAACCTCCACTTTCTGTCTTGACATGAGTGCCTTCCTAGTACTATGTCTTCTTCTTATGCCATATGGCAAAAAAATAGCACAGTGGGACACAAAAATCTATACATCCTTTAAATTTTCCTTACATAATTTATGAATGATGTTACAGCATTAAGTGTATCAACCTGCAGTTGAACTACCTGCTCTGTATGTCCTAGCTTTGCCACAGGTTGCTCACATGACCTTTGGCTTCTCACTGAAACATCTAGTGACTCAGGTCTCTACCTGTAAAATGGAGACAAGAATATTTTCTCCATTTGCCTGATATGTGATTGTGAACTTGCTAAGGCAGGTACTATTTCTTTTTATGCATTTCTTACAGAATTTTCCAGAGCATGTTCCCTCTGGAATTTTGAGGAATGCACAGCTGCAGTACATATAAAAATATGGTAACATTAATGTAAAACTCTTTTGAGGACTCAAATAATGCTGGTTTTGGATTTTTGTCTTTATTTTTTTATTTATTCTTTTTTAAGTCTTCATAGAGGAAATTTCACTCAGAAAGCACAATAGAGACTAAATTGAACTGCAAGACCATTGGGAGAGATTCAACTATTTCAAGCAACTGTATTGATATCTATCTGCATGACCTAGCTACAGTGGTATAGGACTGGTAAATCCAGAAAAAGAGAAAAATTGTCTTAACTTACAGAAGAGGTAGCATCCCACCATGCTCAGAGTCTTTCCTTGTCAGAGAAAATATTTCTTGTTCAGATTACCTTAATTTTTTGATCATCCAGACTCTTTACTGGAAAACTTAGGGTCTAAACCAGAGCAGGCATTTGCTAGCCCTGTTCCACAGACAGGAGTTAAAGTCCAGAGAACTGAAAGCACATGTTCAAAATTGCAAATACAGTCACGCTGCCAAGAACGGGAATTGAACTCAGACCTTCCCCGGATTATACTGTGAAGAGACACACACACACTTCGAGTCAGAGGTATTTACATCTGTTGGTCCATGTGATTGTGTTTGCACAGAGCTGAGCCCAGGTGAACAGGCTGTGCCTCTTGGCTGGGCTCAAAGGCTTGGACATGCTGACACATGAGGTGTATTTATACAGATTTTAGTTGGCCTGGAATATATGCAGTGAGAGGGCTTGCCACAGCCCTCAGTATACAGCACCAGCACATCCCAGCTCTTAAACTCTGCCCACAAGAACAGCTTTTAAGAATTTGCTTCTTTAAGGTAGAAAGTCCTATAGCACATTTGTGCCTAAAAACCACAGAACAAAGTGAGAAAGAAAAAATAATAACACTCCCTGCCACACCATCTCCAAACAGCAACAAATCCCCACCTGTGTAGCCACCACATTTCCAGCCTTTAAATAAATAATGGCAGCAAGACCAAACTTTCTGTCTACTCTATATAAGAAGAGAAATATTCTGGCTTTGCCACATGTCCTGTAATTATGGGTCGAACCCCTGTTCACAGGGGTATCGATCCACTGCTAGCTGAGTCCAACTCATTAGGTATTCCTTCATTGTTTCCTATGCAAATTAAGGTAATGAGAATTAGGGACATAATGGAGCCCATTCACCGTTCTAGTTGGTGGAAAATGGGTTTGACTACCAATTTTCCATTACAGCTGTTTTGTAATTACTCTGGAGCACTCTGCATTCTAATGGAGATCCTGAGCTGATCTGACAGTGCTTAGTCTTTTTTTTCTGCACCCCCCCCCCCCCCCCCCATCTTATCCTTCTTCTCAGAAAAATGTAAGTTTTTTCCATTACAGCTCTGGAGTTTGAATTCTACTGCAGTTAAAAGAGGAATTTTTCCTGGAATAACTTGTCCTTTTTCCCAAAGTCTGACTTAGAGACTGCTCTGGTTTTAATGTTGGGGTTAGTTTGTCCTGGGAAAAACAAAGGAAAATTAAAGTGAAAGCATCACAGATTTTATTCCTTTTTATCCTGGTTTGTGAAGGAAATGAGCCTTATAATGGTCAAAGAGCATGCACACTTCTGCCTATCTGTCTGTCTGTCTCACTTTACAGACTGATTAGCTCATTTCAATCAAATTTAGCTGAGGGTTGAAGGTGTCAAGGATATTAAATTACTATGAGCTTCAGAGAAGAGGCATCTGAGTAGCAGAGAAACACTCTATGAGCATGGCTGTTAAAGGCAGGCTGCAGCATGAGTCCAGTCTCATTAAACACGAAAGAACCCACACAGGAGCATGCAGTTTTGAACATCCCAGCACCTTGCCTGACACAACACAGTCTAGCCACAAGACACAAAGGCAGAGAAAACCAGGCTTTGTTAGTTCCACTGATCACAGAAGGAGTTGGTTTTAAGCCATTGAGTCTAATAGTACACTTAAAGCTGCACAAGAAGTTCGAGACTTCAAGCCTTGAAAACTACCTTCAGTTATTTCTCTACAGAACTCAAATTATTAATCATGTCAATTACAACAGTGCCTATGGGCCAATCAAATGAGGGGCTCCACGGTGCAATTAAGCACTGAATAAACACCAAATAGTAGCTGGTCCTGGCCCTGGAGAGCTTTTTAATCTTATCAGGCAGGTCACATATGAGGATGGGGAGAGTCGGATATGGCAGTGGTGGTGTTCCCATCAAAGTTTTATCTATCTCATCTGTGCTGAGAATGTAGATAGCTATCCTGAGGTCCTTCTCTTCATCATACAGGGCATATTGGATGGTGAAGTTCCTTTCACTTTTCTGCTTCAGAAGAGAATGCGTGTGGCATGATCCCAAAATAAAATGAGTATAATTCTGAAGGATGACGTAGTAAGTTGCCTTCCTATAGTTCTTCCAAGAAGAAATGAAAGTTACTAACACTAAAAATATTTTTACCATTAATAATAAGCACAATTTATCTGGCCAAAGACTGTAAGAGACCTTGGTATGGCCTGACATACTGCTGTGCTCAGAACACAGTTCTTATGAATTACCCTTTTGGGCTTCATCTCAACTCTAGGGCTCTCTTAGATACCAATAAGGTAACTCAAAAGATTAACAGTTGCTGATTCAGGGTCCACCAGCCACTTAGTGAAGAACAAGCTGAGATTTTTTCAAGTGTTTATCATTCCTTGCTCCTCTTGAAAAACTGGACACATTCAGACCCACAAGGTTTCGGTTCTGGTTTCAGTTAGTACAAGATGCATAGCAGATTTGTTTGTAGCAAACAGAAAAAATTCCCTACTTTTCTTAAAGAGAGCAGGATGAGATGGAGGGTTAAGAAAGGCCAACGGCTATGTAAAAGGAGACAACAAAAGTATGGTGGCTACATCCATACAAGGCCAAATGTACACAAGATACATTATAATACTTGGATTACAAGAGAGTGTTAATGGAAACGCACACACCAAAAGGTCAAATTCATGTAAAATTTAAAGGCCATTTTTATTATTTGACATGGAACAAATTGTAACTTTATATTGCCTTTAAATGCAATTTTGTTCAATGAAATCAAATTAAGCTAAAATAAAACACGTCCTTTAAAGTGTTAAGATGAAATATTAGAACTTATTATGGGCAGAAAGAGATTTTGATTTCTCTAATAAATACCGAGGAAAATATTTGGTGAAAAGTACAGCCAACTAATTTGCATTAATACAAATGAGAACTATTAAGTTTAACTGATTAGCATATTCATATGTACTGTAGGCACTACATATTCAAAATAGACTCTGATTGCTAACCTAAAGTACTACATGTAAAAGCAGAACCTTTGAAACTCATAATGCACCATTCATTATATTTTGAACGTGATGCAAAGGGGAGGATTTTACAAAGAGAATGTGAAGGAAATCACCTTTTTTTTCCTCTATTTCTCTCTCTTTTTTTTTTTTTTTAATTCACAAATACCTCTGAGTGTCAAGGACTTTCAAAATGTCAAAAAGAAATATAAATGAGGTAATGCTGACTGTTTTGGGAATGATTCACTTTAAATGGAAAAATAAAATTTAAAAGAATATTGCCAAATGAAAATAAAAGCTCAGATACAATAGACATGGACTTTTATCAATATAGCATCTGGACATTATGGGATTTTATCCTGATAACACTTTAAGATTGTGGGAAAATTATTGTCTTTGCTTCCACATCAGAAGCAGAGTAAATAAAATGACTGTCTAAAACTGCAGAGGAAGATTTGAGCTCAGATAGAATTCAAATATGTATAGGTATTTTCTTTTTTTTTACATCTTCAGTTTACATCTTACTTGATATTTTCCTCTGACTAGACATTTAGTTCCCTTACTCATGGCATGCACCACCCACTAACAAACCACTGTGGCACATTGTTTCAACTCTCTAAACTAGCAGGACTGTTCCACAGACTTACGTAAAAATAGTTACATTTAATGGTCTCAACACATGCTAAATAGTTTGATGTATCATTATGTAAAATATGGACATTTTCAATCCATCAGTTACCCCCCTAGTTTGATGTTTGGTAAATGTAATATAGAAAAAAAATTCTTTTTACTCTTCGGATATTTTATTTTAAATGGCTTTTATTTATCTTGTTGTTTGACTTTCTTCTTTTCTTTCAGGTGTTAGAGAATTTAAAGATCCCTCTATCCTTCCTTATTCATGAAGAAATAAAGGGGTGAAGTCACTACTGTGATCTATCCAAGCCCTTTAGGAAAGACACAGGAGAAAATTTACTTTTTTTTTTTCTTCTTCTTTCCTCTAATCATACTTAATGTCAGTGATGAGTTGGGATGGCTATTTAAAAACAGCCATTTGAAGTCCTTGAAAAACATGGGATACTGAAACTATATTCTCTGCTTTAAGTTTTCCTGGGAAAAAAAGTGCATAACTCTGTTGGAATTTCATTACTTAGAGTGTTTTACAAATTAATAAGACTCTTTAGATGCCATGATAGACCTTTCTAATTAAGCATGCAGAATTTAAGGATAGGAAGGTACATTGAATAGTGATATAGTCGTAGTGGCATACAACTCACAAACTGGAATTTCAGATCTAATTATGCTGATAAAATCCTAGCACAGTTTTGGAACTATGATTTTAATAGGAGCTTGGGAGCTTTTTTTCCTTACTTTTTAAGTATTATTTTATAAGGTGACCATTTCGGCATTCAATGCCCCATCATCACCACTTTTCATCTTTTTTGGTTGGTTGGTTTGGGGTTTTTGTTTGCTTGGTTTGTTTGTTTGGTTTTGTTGTAGTTTTTGTTGTTGTTGTTGAGCTTTTTTTTTGGTTGTTGTTGAGCATTTGTTTTGGGTTTTTTTTGGTGAACAAGGAAGGTGAAACAATTTTCACAAGGCTAATATGGATACATTCTGCCACTGAGATGAGATTCACCATCAGAGATTTAACCCTCAGATTTGTATTTTCACCTCCTCCTTTACAGTAGTTATATTCAAATCTGGCAGTTTCTAGCTGAAAGATTAGACCTCCAGCTGTCATAGCAAATTTAACTCTAATAGGATCTTAGGCAAAAATAACAACAGCAACAGCAACAAATTGTCGACTAGTGAATTTTCATGGTTCCACTTCTCTGCCCAACATTTCTGGAAAATGTTTAAATTGTGGACATAGAATGTGAGATTAAACCACTGAAAAATGCTTCAGAGGAGTCCTTCTTGGGCAAATCCTATGCCAGATAAGGGAATAAGAGAGCACTCTAACAGAATTTAAATGAAAACCATAACACCAAAAAATGTCCAACACAGCAGTTGATGCTAAACCACCTAACAGAAAGGGGAAAAATATCCACTGGCAAATGTATATTAGACTGGATGCAGCTTAAAACCTCCAGAGATGCATATTAAAACCAAATTTGATAAAATGATACGTCATTCTCAGATCAACTCATCTTCACAACATCTCACAGGTATTACCATCCTTATTTTGCATACACTGAGGCACAGAAAAACATCTTGTATTCAGGCCTCCAGGCTTAAACATTGCCTTCCTTTCAGCAGAATTAAAGATAGCGTTACCAGCACAGATTTATCTAAGGGGAAAGGTCCAAACCCTGGAAACCAGAAGCTAAGCATTTGGTAGGATACATTTTGCTTTCAAGACCTCAGTGGGAGTTGTAGGCGTGCGATGTCTTTGAGGTTTTAACCTATCACTTTAAAAACAGGCAGCATGAAGCTTATTTTCTCCTGTCCTCACTCACCCAGACTGTGCTTTGTTAAGAGAGCTACATTCAGAGCAAAAGATAGTCTTGGACTTCACACTCAAAGTGTAACTTGAATTCCTGAGCTAATTGAATTAGATGAATGGTTTTCCCCTGGACCTTACTGGGATCAAAACTTGTCATTTTTCATTACCATTAATGAGATACCATAGATATACACTGGCAGCAGTCCTGGCAAGAATGAAAGTGGAAAGAAGAGCAAATGGTCAGACTATCCTTTTTAAACTGAAGGCTGTTAGGGACCTTTTCTTTCCCTGCCTTACTACTGCAGATTTTCTTGCTCCTTTCTCTAAATAATCCACCATTCATCAGAAAAGGAAGAGTCCAGATCAAGAAACACAGCTCTATAATGGAATCCTTTACAAAAGCCCCTAAACTTCCTGTTTTCCAATTCTTTCTTGTACAGAATAAGACAGACCTAGATGTGACCATATTTAACAACACTGAACCTAGAATTCCTCATTAATTTATAGCACTTTCCCAGCACAGCAGAAAGTTTCCCAGGAGAAACTAAAAAGAGCTAAATCTTCAGATCAAAGCAAAAAAAAAAAACAAAAAAAACCCTTGTTTTTGTTAGGGGGGGAAAAAAAAAAAAAAAGAAAAAAAACACATTTGGAAATATAACTTTAATGGAGTCCCTGGGAAAGAAAACTGCATGGGTTTTTTTGTATTTTCATTTTCTGTTTTTCAGGAGTTTTTAAAGTGAAAATAAATCATAACAGAGGATTTGGAGAAATTATCTATAACACAATGCAAGGACCTGCTGAATGGACAGTATATGGTAAGAAATACATTGCCACTTCGAAGTAAATTGACTGTGGACCAAGAATCTAGGAGAATTTTTGTCTTGTATAGCACTAGCACATTCTTTGAGCAGGAGAAGTACTATCAGTTGCCTTTAAAGGCCCCACTTGGAAGAGTGAAATTTCATATTACAGCAGATATGATGTCAGTGGACAGAATCCCATTGATTCTTTAAGAAGGAAGCTCTCTAAACTGAACTCATTGGAATGCTGCAGTGATTAAAACCAGCATGGCCAGGCTGTGGTATAAGGGGGTTTATCTTCCAATGATTTGTCTGTGGAAAAGGCAGAGTAAGGCTATGTATCTTATTGCTGTGTTCTACAAGCATTGTTGGTGAAGGATGACAATGTACTTCAACTATTATTAAAGATTTGACTTCCCTTCTCTGTGTGAACTGGAGAAAGCAAAGTACTCCCCTGACTACCATTAATAATAATATCCCCTCGTCTTCCAAGTTGAGTCAATATTTCTCCTACCATATCCTTCATGAGTAGTATTACCTTGTGACTAGAAAAGGTAGACTAGAGCTTCTTTGGAAATCAGGCTTGCACTTCAGTATAGTCACTACCAACAATGTCCATCATTGTCCCTTTACTAGGAACCATATTTAGGACACAAGAGAGAGACAGTATTCCCTGCCTCTCTCACCCACTGTAAGATATTCACCCATACAAGGCCTATTATCAGTGCTGTGACCTTGTTCTTCTAGAGTTTTTACTTTTCTGCAGCCAGAGGCTTTCAAAGAAATCTCTAGCATTGATTTGTTTGTATAACACCCTTAAGCAATGACAATATTTGGATTTTAGGCTGAAATGAGTAAACTCCCTTAAAAAATATTAGAGGCAAAAATAAGCATAGGACCGTAAAGCCAGTGTCTGTAGCTACAGGGCAGTTTAGTTGCCCTCTTTTAGACTAAGGCTTATTCTCTGTCACATTCAAGAGTACAAGAATATATTCAATTAAGCCACCAAAAAGTAATGTATATTGGTATTGTGTAGTCCTTTGTGTGCAGAAGTCCAATGAAAGCTGAGGGCCAAACTCTCCCTAGGTCCATGAGATTCATGACTTTGAGAAACAGCGTATAAAATACATCATATAATGTCCTCCAAGGAAACATTTAAGTGCTCAACTCTATTTTCTGCCTAGGGCTGCTTGAAAGCATTAAATAACATTCCTTCATTTTTGGGGAATTTAAAGAACTTCCAGTTTTTTACTTTCTAAAACCCAGCAAGACATATACCATACAGTTGTTTCATAATGGTATCCAACTCTTCTAGTCCTTTGGCAAGAAAATTCCTTCCTTCCTCTCAAAACAGTATTAACTACAATTTCTCTTATCCAGAAGTTGCATTGCTTATAATCAGTCAGCTCTCCAATACAAGTGAGAGTTGGTTTTACTATACTCAGTCTGAAATTATTTCTAAGTCACACAGCTAAGAGAAGTTTAGGCAAAACAGAAAGAAAAATGTTCTAATTCACCAGGAGATTGTCACTAATTTTTGGGTATTGTCAGCAATTATAAGTGTTAGTGCATCAGCATAACTGCAGAAATATTGATTCACTTTATATGTCTGTGGTACTTAAAAACAGAAGACATACAGCATAAACTAGGCCAGATCATCTGTTAGGGGAATCTGTCATAAACATATGGAAGAAAATAGAACTACCCTTGTTTACATCAGCAAAAGGACTGGGTTATGATAAATACAGAGAAAAAGCTGAACAAAAATTTCAAATATTTGCATCTATTTACATACATATAAATGTACACCTAAGCACTGCTTATTGAGTTTATAAAGTCAAGCACTCAGGCATCAGTAAACACTGAACGCAAGGTTGCAGTCCTATTTGCCTTTTCTCTCATTGTAGCTGTTGATTATGAAGCCACTTTTAATTACATGAAGACATGTTGTTCACTCCATGGGTGTCCTGCCTCATTCAACACTCAGGTTGAACAGACCTCATTTTGTACATAATGATCCTGTACGTGCCTTCCCACTGTTGATTACCAACCATGGGATTCACCTCACCTCCTTACAGAGATCCCACAAGTAGATGTTTATATCTAAGCTAGCTGGTCTCCCTCTAAACAGGGGAAGAAAGAGGCATTTTAAGAGCTGACCCATTTTAAATGTGTGTTTTAGAGTGAAATGAATTACCCCCTAAGGAAAAGCACTTCTCTCCCTTGACTATAAAGAGACTCTGACTAGCTCAGATAGAGCCCTCTGCACTCTTGATGCATCTCAATGCATGTGACCCCAGCTGTTACCTAGCACTTAGTCTTTAAAACCTGTTTCAAACAAAGAGATATTATGAGCCCTATGGGTAATCTGGTGGTCCTTGTAACAACACCTGGGTGAATCCTCTAACGCATTCTCACTGTAGGCAAGAGGGTTCAAATGACCCAGCTTTCAGTGCCAGTGTTTGCTAGCAGAGCTATGGAGCCCATCTAACCTCACACCATCGGTAATCAATGGAAGGATAGAGTCCTCTCCAGAGAACGATTCACCACCAGATTATGAGAGAGGGTACGGGGATGTATTCTGTGCTTAAAGTTGAGTGAACTGAATAACTCTCTCACCCAGGACTTCTTTTTTAGACTACTTCACATAACATTTTACATGCTGAGTGCACAGTCCCTCTTTCCTTTCATTACTGCTGTGACCCAGCACACACCTTCAAAAATCAGACCCCAGGGCCTGAAGTCAGGCACCAGAAAATGAGGAAGAAGTCGTTAGTGACCACACCTGAGAAGTTCAGATCTTTTGCAGCACACACAGGGTATAATCTTTATCTCCAAAACAGGTCAGTGTCTTGTCTTTTAACTCAGTAGGTCCTTTTGCAACAGACAAGGTGGAATTTTTTTATTTTAATTTCACAATCCTGTCTAACCAACAGACTTGAACAAAATCAAGACTCTAACCGGAGAGAAATTCTCTCTTTTGGCCTGGTTATGACATCCATGCAGACTTTTTAAACTAAAAAGGCCTGATAAAAATAAATGAAACTGCCAACTTCTCTTCTTAATCTGTCAAGTTTGGCATAAGCATATCTGTGACCCCTGCAATTCTGTCTACCTATTGGTTTCCTCTTTTGCCTGCAGACTCAGGCTGTCCCATCAAGAAGGTTAAAGTTGTGGGTGAGCATGTGTCTGAGAAGAATGGTTCCGAGCTGAATCCAACACAGACTCAGACACAAGTCAAAACGACAATATATAGGTATATGGATTGTTTCTTTAAAGATGCTGTTTTTTCTTCAAAGGTGTCAGAGTCTTCAGCTGATTAATAGTTTTAAACTGACCAGAACTATCTTGACTGTAAACCCTGAAGTTTTGATCTGAGTCAGGTGGGAGATGGGAGAGTTTTTATATTATTAATAATCTCTTTGATTAATATTCTCGGAAAGCTTTGGAAATAAAACAACTTTTCATTATTTGTAAAATCAGACAAGTTGATGGGGTTTTTTAACCTCTTTTCTCATACACTAGCATTGTTCTGTGACATATACTAAGATTTCCCATTGTGCAGAAGGCATTATGTAGCCCTCATCACGTCAAGTGGCTGCTTCTTTTGCTCCAACGGTGAAGACACATTCCATCTTGGGTTAGATGGTACCCTTGGTGTTGGAAACAATAATAATTAGCACACTGCCCTCCCACTCACAAGTATCTCTGGCTGGGGTGCTGAATGGCTTGAAGAGTATAGTCACACCACTGTACAGCATTCTTTGGGTCATGTGCAACCTGATGCTTTTCTGTTTGCAAGTATTTTTTTAGAGACAGGTTGATAGGAAAAGGTCCCTGATGTGGCAGGAGGACAAGGAGAAGGAACCAGCAGAAGAAGAGGTTGAGCAGTACTCAGCATGGTAAACTAACAGGAGAATAAGAAAAAAACCTCAAGGCCTGTCATGTCAGTGCTACAGCTTTAACCAGGACTGACTGACGGTCGCTGAAGTCACATTGTTCTGCTGCAGCTCTGATACTAAGCGGGAACTGAGGAAAAGGAAGCTTTCCAGGAGAGAGACATGAAGCAGAGAGGAAGAAGAGGACATGGAGAATGGTTTGAACTCTCAACTCCCATGCAGGAAAAATGGATTTCACTGACCTAGGAAACCTGTAACAGAAAATTCACCCTACACTAAGTAGTGATTTACAAGGACAGCAGAGAAACAGGTAGAGACACTTCAATGACGCATAGGTTCAACCTCATCACTGACCTGAATTTATATAGTTATGACTTCAGATTATACTTTCATGTTGTCTCTTCCAGCATAAAGACAGGACATTTTGTTAGTGGAAAGGCAAATAGGCATCATAAAATATGTTCAGAAAATGAGAGAACAAGCACTTTTTTTTTTTTTTAACCAGTTTTATAGTAATAGGCAAAGACTAATCCAGAGCAAAGTAGTAAACATTTGAGGAACCTTGAAAAAGACTTTAAAGTTCTTCCTGCCTTTCAATTTTCTCTAATATCTTTTTACTGATGTCAACAACAAGAATGTTGTCTAGAGCAGGGTTGGTGATTAAATAAGTGATTTTCACCTTATAGTGCACTTTATAGACTTTAATTATTATTAATGGCTTTCAGAAGTGAATGGTTATCTTAATTTACCCCTTAGTTGTTGGTCAAGGCCCTACTCCATTTGTTATGATGTCTGTGGCACAAACACAAAAGAGCAGAGTAAATCAGAAGATTTCTAATGAAAACTTTCCTGATTTGAAGTAATTAATCTACCGAAAAATAATATTAATTGTGAGGTTCTGAGGACCTTTGTTTAGTATAGAAAACTGGTTTTCCCATCTGCTTTACCACAATTCGCAAATTTAGGGTTTTTTTCCCTTCCACTTTAAAACAATTTTTTTTTTTTTTTTGAGACATTTGGGAATTCACTGGGATTTTATCCCTTTGGTTAATTCTACAGTCAATGGTGTGTCTGATCATTTAAGAGCCTACAGTCTAAGAAACTAATTATTGCTTGGAGTAATTGGATGTTACATCCCGATATGGACTAATGCATTTGGATCTCTTCAGCAAAATGAGTTTAGTGTTACCAAGCATTTCTCAGGATCTTGTATGTAGCACAGGAAACAAAGAAGATGAAGGGACAGACTGAGTCACTGAGCCATTCTGTCCACCACTGTTGAAATACACGTGACTAATACATCCCTGTACATCCAACAGGTTTCCTTTTAAATCTGTTGGGTTTCTTGACCTTCCTGTTCTGGTTGAATAATGTTTGGGTAGATAGATATATACATAAATGGACTGACAGAGAGTTGAAAATACTCTGGAATGTGTTTTGATTTCCTTTGCTGATGATCTATTGAGTATACCTGATGCATTCTACATGTTCATTGACTTTTCTATTTGTTTCATACTTGTACTCATTTTTACTGATCACCATCCTGCCTTCTGTAATGTCAAGCTGTAATGAAAAATCTTCCACCAACAAAGGTGTCCTTTGATATTTCTTATAGCTTTTATATATATAAATATATATGTATTTATATTTATATTTATATTTATATTTATATTTATATTTATATTTATATTTATATTTATATTTATATTTATATTTATATTTATATTTATATTTATATTTATTTATTTTTTTTCCTTTTCCTGGATCTGTGCCTGTTGCTTTTTGGAGAAGTTTCAAATGCACAGCACACAGTCATGGCTCAGGATGTAGTAACTGCTTTTGTTTGGTTGGTTTTGGTTTTCTTTGTTAGTTTTGTTGTTGGTGGTTTTTCTTATTCCTTTCACTGGATTTTTTTCCTTAACTATTTTATTCAGAATTGTCATAATTGTGTAGAACATTAACTAAAGATTTTCATAGATCGTTATTATCTGACTAATAGGGAGCTGACAACTGGTCAAGTTACTGCACTACTGAAAAATGTAACTGTGAATATTAGTCAGCTATTTTGTTGCCCAGATAATTGTCAAGTGTGACAATATTGGCCAGAACAATTTATCTGCTTAAGAAAGGTGGAGTGTTTAAAAGGTATCAGTGACTATGCAGAGCTTATCTGAAACAGAAGCTCCTTATACAATTTAAAGGCCTTTTAGAGAATGTTTTCTAAGTGCATTTTTTGTTTTGGTTTTCTTATTCATCTTTGCTTTTCCTCTTTTTTTTTTTATTTTTTTTTTTTTTCCCCTATGTTTTTATTGTTTGAATATAAAGGACAAAAGGACCCTGGAGGGCAGACTTAAAAGTGGTGTTTTCTCACCTTCACACACAATGCTCTGTAGTGGAGGAAAACTGAGTGCAGCTTTCTGGGGAGGAGGGGAGGAAGACTTCTAAATGGATTTTCATCAATATTTCTACATCATTTCTACTGAGGAAAACAAACAAACAAACAAACAAAAAAAGTTAGATTCAAGTGTCTGGTAATTGGCACAAGAAATCGGGCATGAGTTTAAGATAATTGTGGAAAATAAATAAATAAATAATAATTGTGTCGGAAACATAAAACAAAACAAAAAAACTAAAATACCTCATTGGGAAATTTCCTTTCATGCAGGGACAACTGCATGAAAACAGATTACAAGTGCCTGTGCTTCTAGACAGAAAGAATCCCAAGCAGAAACAAGAAACAAAACCTTACCTGACTGTCACCCTTAGTAATAATCCCAGAAGCTGTGAAAAATGGCAGTGATCTGAAAGGTCTGATCTCCTCGTCGCGCACTGGTGTGAATCAGGGCTACGGATTCCAGCGGATTTATCTGTGGGCAAACCCGCTGTTCAGCCAGAATAAGGCATTTGTCTTAGAAGACATGTTTACCACAGGTTATTGGATGTTGTACATGAATTACTGGATGAAATTCCACTGGCTGTACTCTGCAAATTGATTGCTAACTCCAGCAATTTTGGTTTGTTCTCATGATAAATTTTTCTTTTCCTTAAATACCTACTTTTTGGAGGTATGTCTCTTGGAGAATTTCTGATTTCATATCTGTCTTTTCTTAAGTAATTTGTAGCCTTTGTGGCTGCAAAATTAAGTTTATGGACATGACATAAGAATAATCCTAAAAAAAACCACCAGCAAAATCAAACAGAGAGAACCAGGGAAGTGTTTGTTAGCACACCCTCACAATATTCAACGTTTCATGATTTGCTAGAAGGAAGGGCTGAGTTTTGGTATTCATATTCCTGAATCCGGGAGCAGCATGAGTAAGCACAACAACTTCTAATGACCTCAAAATCTGTACACATAAAACATACCTTTATAAATAAACTTCACAAAAGAATGTCAATAACAATGAATGGCTGGCTGAAAAGGTTTGTCTTACTCACACTGTGCCTGTTCAATGAAAACAGGAAGAATAACAGATTCAGTGGTGTCAGTCTAGTACCTCTGTTTTTTACTAGCACTAATTAACTTTGAACACAGAGGAAAAATGTTTTACGTAAAAAAAAATGAAAAAAGAAAGAAAAAAAAAAAGCTTAGTGAAGCCTACCTAGATGTGATTAACTTTCTTTGGTAATTAAATTGCTAAGAAGTGACCTAAAGTGCAGTTAGCTAGGCATATACTTAATTACTATATGATAAATAAATATCCTGACTCAGAATCGGACTTCTTGGTAGAGGAATAGCAGACCTGGGTAGACAAACTGGTTGAAATAATGAAGGAAAAGGGAGAGTGTGCCTTGGTTCTTTTTGCTCTATCTAACACTCTTTGCATATCAATAGAAGTATCCCAGATTAGAACATCACTATTTGTTAAATTCTCATCACCACAGCATCTCCCTGCTAGTCAAGGGGGGTTAACTGAGTGGAGGCAGTATGGTACTCATCAGTGTGGTTTTGTATATCTTCTCAGCGAAACTGTGACAGGGGAGAACCACTTATTTTCTTCTCTCACTGGGTTTTTCCTTGTGGCTGACAGAAACTAAAGGGCTGTCTTCTTCCACATCCTTCAGGATGGCACACAACTCCAGACACCAGGATAGAAGATGTTTCCATCACAATTGTTAAATATTAGGGCTACAGATTATGCTGTAGCTAAACACCGTGGCATTCATAGAAGAATGATGATTGTGAGACTCAGTCCTGTCTCATGCACTCAGAATAAGCTAGGCTTGGTGTCCTCCAATGTAGTTCTGAAGAACAAGATGTGTTTGCTCCAAGAATACCAGGGTAGTACATATTGTGATTAAGAGTGAAACAATTTACTTTACATGGAGGAAAAAAAACAAAGCAAAAAAAACAAAAACAAAACAAACAAGCTGACAGGCCCACAGAATTTTTACAAATATTATTATTGACTTTCAGAAAAGAAAATGAACTTTTGTATATGTAATTCTTTGCTCTGTTTGGTCTCCACAAATTGGAACAGTAAAATTTTGAAATGTATCATCTTTCAGAAACAGAACTCAGTCTCATTTCTATTGCAAATACAGTTGCTAAAGTGCTGGAAAAATTCTTATTCTTTAAATCAGGGCAGTTCTTTCACCAGTACAATTCTAACATGATCTTGGCAGTTAAAAGGATGCTTGCTCTAGTTTTGTTGCTTTGTTGATTGAAGAAATGTTTGAAGGAATGCATCTGCTTGAGCCTCCCAAGTCTGAATCGGAAGTTGTCTCCACATTTTGAATGAAGCTTTGAAGAAGGTAAAAAACAATGTGAGTTCACTCCCGCCTGCAATTATACTGCTGATAAGATGTTAATGAAGAGAAGCACTGAATAGACTCTGCAAAGTAGTTATAATCAGGTCTTGTAATTAAAATTGTCAACAAATTGACAAAGACTCTTAGTGACTTGTACTGAAACTGCTAGGAAACTGGAACTGGGAGCATCTGCCCATACACTAAGGCCACTGGCTGAAGTATTGCCTTGTTTCAAGATGATCTTTTCCTTAGGAAATTGCCCATAGACAGAATCAAGCTGGAGGCCCTGTTAGCCTAAAGCATTAAGTCTGCTTCAGGCCAACTGCATCTTTTTTATGAAAGTGTGTAAGTCAGGCGAGCACAGAGTGATGCTTTGGCTCTTTGCTTCCCCTGGCCATACACAGTTTCAAGACTTTTTGTACATTTCCAAGCACCTAAAACTTCAGGATATTTTTAGACCTACACGGGAAGGCCACTTTTTTCTGAGCTGAAATACCTGCGTCTATGCTTGTATGCATATCTAAGCACCTCCATATCTCAGTCTACCCATGCAAAGCTTGTTATGTACATGATTTGCTTTAGCAAACAGAAGAGCTGATGTGTAACATTAACATTGTGCATGTATAAGATGGTAGCAACAGCAGCAGAAAGGATCTCAAAGTCTTCTAGAGGTTCTGTAAAATAGGGCAATTAAATTAAACAAACAAACAAACAAACAAACAAAGGCAATCTATTTGTATCAAGGGTCCAACCCAGGGAAACAATGGAACTGATACATTTCAGAAGGAATTGGACTGGGTTTGGTTAGTATGCAAGGCCAGGCTATGGATGACTACAAAGGGCTGTAGGGCTGCAGTTTTCTGAATCAGGTTATCTCTTCTTAGTATAATTCTATTTTTTTTCCTTCTATATTTACATCAAAAGTTCAAGGAAAATTATTAGCAGCAGTTTCACAACCTTTAAAAAGTATCACCCCTTTTATTCCATTATAGAGGAAAACACACTGTATAACTCTCATCCTCAAGTATTTGCCACTGAAAAACAAGTTCGAAAGCAACTTAAACATACAACACATCACATATTTATAAGCCAGGAGAAGACAGCAAACAACACAAGCTTGAGGGAAGGCTGGAAATAACCCACATCTATTTCTATAGGTAGACCCTTTTGTATACGGCACATAACTTCTGAATCAAAAAGATTCTAGCATGAAGTGTGAAATAACTCCTTGCTTTTGAACAGGACAAGTGCAATGTGATGTGATTAAAATGATGATTTTAATATTGTATGTCCCAAAACATTAATTAGCTGGCATTACAAACGCTCCCTGTAACTGGTTTTGACATCAGTACTATTAAATGTTAATCAAGGAAGAGGAATCACTAGATAAACATTAAGCTATAGTGATCATTGAGTGTTAGTAAACACAGGAAGGAACAATGTGTTCTCACATGTGGCGAGATCTGAAATCTTGGGATCTGAAGCATATTTCTTTATTGTTGTTACTACTACTTTACCTTTCTAACTGGCTTACAGCACTGGGCATTCTGAGAGCTTCTTTAATTTTGGTTGGGGGAAATGGAAGAGAGAATTTGCTTTTCTGATTTAAATTTACTTTGTTTTAGAGCAAAATAAAAACATTACTAGTAAGATCTTTCAAGATTAGAAGTTTGTAGTTATTTCTCAACAAATGTTTTAACACCTTCTTTAAATGCATCATGTATTAGTCCTGCTAGTACAAAGAACAAAGAGTGATAGAAGAATGATCTGAATAAGGACATTTTCCTAGTTTTTCATGTTATCATTTCTGAAACTCAAACTGAACTTGAGCTAAGTGTTTTCAAAGTTTGACTTCACCAAAATCTGTGTTGTTTAAGAAAAAATGGTTTCTATGTACCTAGTGAAAATGCATTATGTTTCTTCAGGACTAAAGGTAGACAATTCAAAAACCCAAATGAAACCAAACCATAACAAAACAAAACAGAAACAGCAACAACAAAAAAAAGTAGAATGGTTCCTCCTGAAAAAAGACCAAAGATGGACTTTACAGCAGAGTGTTCCTTTCTTGTGCACTGGTGGAGGCTTATCCAGGCTTAACCATTTTGCAGCCTGTGAGAGAACAGCCACACAGTTCCTCTAACATACTCTGATTGAACATTTCTGTCAGTTTGGATTCACTTGAGAGGCATTGCAGTCCTGCTCTACTTCCTCCTCCTTTCTATACTACTGACACATCCCTCAGCCTGGGGGGGCTTTATGTCAGTTGGGGATCTCTCCCTGAGGATGAAATCCTTAGTGAACAGTTCAAAGCAACTGGAGATTTTCTTTAAAATGCCAGAGCAGTTGGAAAGTGAGGGTTAATCACGACCGTCCTAAATTTTGCTTGGAAAAATTAACTTATTTGCTTGGTCTTTAGGGATAGAGCAAATAGGACAAGGAATGGACTTTCTTCCAAACATGAAGTGTGCTTTTCATGCTGTTTTGTTTTTAGATTCTTTTTGACAATTAAATTAGAATCCCTTCTTTGGTTGGTCATTTTGCACGTGTTTTTCAAAGCCTGTCAATAGGTGTCAAGACCCATAGGACAAGTGCATTTTAATGATGCTCCATCAGATATACAGATAAAGGTACATATTTCTAGTTGTTACTTTTCCATATGCTTTGAGCTGCATACCTTACAGTGTCACAGTGAGAGGTGTTGATTTGTCACCCAGTTCTCCCAGACAAAGGCTCAAGCCATAACATACAGTCAACAAAAGCAAAAACACTTATGTGGTGTTTCAGAGTACAAGACTGCACAGTGTAAGCCCAAGCATTTTAGGATATGTAATTGGAACCTGTTACAGCAAAGAGGAAGCCAAGCCTTCCATGCACCATTCCCACTTCATCTTTCAGTGCTGTCTGTTCCTCGCAGCCACAGGCTTGGAGTTTAAGTCTGTCTCTTATTTAAAGCATCTGACTCAGGTTGTGTACTTGAGTCCTCTGAGGCTACACTCTAGGTAAGAACCATATCCGTGTTTAGGCACAAGGGAAAAGTTATCTTGATGCAGTCAATGCCATGAACACAGGGGATTGATGACTTGGCATTCAAGTGCTGAGTCATCAATCATAAAGAATCAATCTTCACTCCCTGAGGAGCTGGCCCCAGGCAAATATAATTCTCTCTCACTGCCACAGACCTGATAGCTCCTGTCCCATTTATAGGGAGTGTATTTGTTCTTATTTCAACATTGATTCACTTGGCATTTAGGATTATTTTCCAGATTCCCAGAAAATCTCACCTAATTCATCCTCTCTAAATGGGGTGGTGATGCTTGTATGTTAGAGTATCCCAATACTTGTTTTCCCAGTAGTATATTACACTCTAAGAGCTGAATGGAAAACAAGACCCTGTTGGCTCCCATATTGCTTTTCGTGCATGTGATTTGAAAAGGGGGAGTAGTTGACACATGAGGATGGCTGTTAAAAGCTTTTGAGTGCTTTTAACTCAGTCAGACTTTTTGTGTCTGTCATCAGGTAGGTTAATAATTTTTATTATTTCTGTTCCAATGGCAATTCAAAGGCATCATTCTGAACTATGACACCATTGGAACCATGAGCTGTGCTAACCACTGAATGGAGGCTGGGCCTTACTTGTTTAAAGTTTGTACTCTAAGTTTAAGATTTTATAATTTATTTTTTTAATTTATTTATTTTTTCTTTAATCATGGGCCCAAATGTTCTGAAAAACACCAAGTTGAGAAAACCCACTGAATTCCAGGAATTCGGAGTGCTGACTCGGGACCATAGTTGCTGTACTCATTGGACAAGGAAAAATAATATATATATTTTTTTTCTTTTGTTTCCATTAAATTATTGTTAGTATAAGACAGAGAACCAGAATTGCCAGCTCCCAAGCACCAGAACATGTAACTAGCTAATTTTATGTGAAAAAGGGGAGTCCATTTATGATGCTCTTTTTTGCATAGGCTCTTATCATAATCTGGGACCTCTTTAAAGCTGGTATTTGGAGCTTAGAAGTGCTCCAATAATTAAGAATATGCATCACACTTCTGTCTTTTCAAAATCTGCTGAAAAGAACACTTTCCCAGGAAACAGAAGATCTTTTTCAGTGTTCCTACGATGTGTGGAGAATACGAACACACATCTCCTCCCCCCATGAAAACCAGTCTCAATCACCAGTGTTTGCAGTGCTTCAGGAGGTTACATTTCACTCCTGAAACATGGCTTTCCACTTGGCCTGAACCGATCTAACATTGTGCTACAGGCTAAAAGGGCTCTCTCAACCATCCCCTGCTCTTGACTGTGATCTCCTACTGCTACCTTACATGAGTTCCAGAAATCATGCAACCATGGAGTGAGGTGATGCAGTTCAATGCTTTCACTGAAAATGAATTCAGGAAAAAAAAAAACCTAAATGTTTGATTTTCAGTCAGAAAAGCAAACTGATGAGACTCACCTTGTAGTCACCAGTGTGCTAAATCTGACATGAGGTCAGGAATGGAATGGAGGGAAAGGATGGCTGACTTCTTTCAGGTACAGCCTACATTAGATCATGAAATGACAGTACCCACATTTGAACTACTATGTGTTCATGACTAACAAATTAATGCTTTTACAAGTGGGTTGTGTAAGATGATGTGGGAGGCCTCAGAGGTCTAGAGAACTTCAAAGTTTGCTGGAAGTACAAGGTGTTGTAAAGTTTTTTTAGACAGTCATCCAAGTTGTTATTTTGTCCACTTACTGGAGAGTTTGCCAGATGTCTAACCCTGTTCCTCATTTCTTCCATTTCTTCCTTTTCCTACAAAGCAGAAAGTTTTTTTTATTTTCAACAACTTTTTTTTTTTTTTTTTTTTTTAATGTTTAAAGGCATGTTGGCAATAATTCAAATAAATAATAAATATATTAAGCATTTAAGCACTGTAAAGAGCCCAGATTCTCTTGCTGTCATTTCTCAGGGTAAGATACTCTGAAATAACATTATAATACCCCATTTTTTGGGAGGGGGTTTAGGATTAAAAGGATCATGTTCAGTCTAGATGAAATTCATCTAAAGAATATAATGTCAGCAACTTAGCCTTCAAAATTTAGCTTAAGTGCAATTTTCATAGTATGGGGAAATTTTGTGGGCAGTTCATATAGGTCTGAAATTCCCTTCTCGCAAGTAAATGGGGTAATTTTGGTGAATGTGCATGTTCTTACTCTGGCACAAAATTCCTAATCTACAGGGATTGTGATGATCATGTTTCACTTCCTTAGAAGTATTTTTGTTTCAGCTTCTTTGCTGATGTAGAATACAAAATTAGTACTACCAGAATTTAATGACAATTTATCATTTATATTTACTAACACAAGGATTTCAAAATACATTTATGTAAACGCTGAATGAGTCTCTAAACTGAACCTCCGAACCAACTGAGTTCTGTTCATTCTAAGCTTTAATGCTTGGAAAAGTGGCCAATGAGGCATAAAGCAAATCTTATTGCTTCATCAGATGGTGAATGCAATTTATGATCTACTGACAAACCCAGCAGAGAATGCTGAAATATTGTGGTCATGCCTAATAAAATAGCACGTACAGTCTGCAGATAGGGCAAAGACTAATCTCAGCTTCATGCACTAATCTTCACTGAAGCCAATGGGAGTAAACTTGGCCTCATTTCAACAAAATATTTAAGCACATGCTTAAGTGCAGAACTGTGGTTAGAGTGGCTACAGGCTACAAATGAAAGAAATTAGAAGTAAATTCTCACTGTAACTGGATAGGGTGGGCCATTTCTCTCATTTTGCTAACTCCTGTAGCAAGTGCTTTTAAGTACTGTTTAAGTCTCCTCTGTAAGAAATTTTTTTCAAATTTGAAATGTTCTTAAGCATATGTTTTAAATTAAGATTTTCCATTGCGCTGAATCAAGTTTTGAATAAATAAAGTTGTCCCACAGAACTGAGACAGTGATGATAGGCAAGTGATCAGGAGGTTTTGTTGGCCAAATAAATGAACATTAGATCAATAAAAAGTGATTTAATTAACCAGCAAGTTTCCAGGAGACCCAGGCAGACATTTGCAGTCCTTGCAATAACAGAGATACAAAGTCTTGCTGAGACAATGAGGGACTTGCTTGCATGATGAATCAATGATTATCTTTCTCTCCACACATTTCTGCTTGTCCTTCTCACCTAGCTTAGGAGAGCTCTTTTCAGAGAGAATTTCAAGGGCTGCTTTATTTGTTAGGAGACAAGGAGGCACTAATAAATTCCTCTGTGTGAGGTATTTAATTACATAATAATGTGTACACTAATCAAGGTAAATGTGTTTGTGAAAACACCTTGATATGGGAACAGTTAATCACCCAAGGCATTGCTTCTTAACACACCTTGGAAGTTAACTTAATTAAATTAATTAGAACAATGAAAAAAATGAACTGTTTATTGGTCTACAATGGCCCGAAGCGAGCGCTTTTCCACCAATGCTGGGAAATCTCCCAGACTGCTAGTCATTGTTTTTTTTTCTCTGAGCCTCCAGTTCTTTCACTTATGGCAACCCGTGAGAAGCCTAAAACTGGTGGTATTTTCCTCTACAGCCTTAACATCTGAAACCTTTGTCTGCAAGAAACATGTGATTTGTACCCAGAAGTACTGCACCTGCTCTCAAGACCCAGAAAATGGACTCATCTGTGAGCTGGTCTGTGCAGCTATGTGCTAGTTAGAAAAGAACAGTTAATACCCAGGAGATACGCTTACTCACAATCAAAAGCCAACAGAGATGTGTGGAAAGACACCTTTTTATCTCTAATAAGCTTTGCATTGCATCTCATTATCTGTTATCACCTTCTACCTCTAAATATTACATCCAGTACAGCCATTTTCTATCTTGTTTTTCTGGTGGATCTAGCTGACAAGTACTATTATCATTTCCCATCGCTTCAGCATGTTCTTGTTCACCACAGCTTTGACAGACATATAGATAGTCTATAGGCACATTGTTGTGTTTTTGGTCACACATGAAGCTGCTGTTAGCTGTGGACATCAGGGCTGACTTCAGCTGCAGATTCATGTATAATTTAAGATGCTATCAGGACAACATTGACATGGAAAAAGAGCTGACACACCCGTCTAAGCTTTTCTTTCCTGCTCCCTTGCTTTCCCGTGTTTGGCTCTGAAGAAAGCATTTCTATAGAGCTATGGAGAGATAGAACTGCTAGGTGAAATACATGTATTTTCCTTGTCTAACTTAAACAAAAAAAGCTACTTGACTGGATTCTCAGTGTGACCACACAAAGGATGGGGAGGGTATACTACAGGATGTGCAAGAAGGGACTGGATGAGTATGCAATGGGTCTTCTTTACGAAAGCAGCAGGTTATGCTGACTTAAATCATGCCTAAGTGCTGTAGCAAGTCACACTGAGTTAAGTAAGCAAAAAGGTTGGAGGTCCGGCACACAAATGGTTGTTCATAACCTTTGCCATGCATTGACCTTTTGGAAAAGTGACCTAGATCTGTCTCTAGGACATGCAGAGGAGGTTGGTTAGGGACACTATGACCCTTCGATGCCTCAGGACCCTGACAGCTACTTGTCATTTGCTCTCAGTGCAGCAGGGAAGAAAGATCTTCATCATTACCACCAGTTTGAGATGTGGATTAGTCTTTCAAACAGAGAATAGACCTTCTTTCTTAATCAGTCTTTCTTAATCTCCTGTTTGTGCTTGTAAAAGGGAAGGCATAGTTTCTGAGTAGACTAGATTTAAAGAGATGTATGTAAGTGATCACCAGTACTCGAGGAATAATAGTCATGGGCCAGGACCATTTCATTCTAGGCATTTTGCAAACATGGAACAAAACAATGGGGTTTGCTCCAGACTGGTAGTCTGGGGTCAGCTAAAATGCTCTGAAAACTTGGGACTGGCTCTTGTGTTTGCCATTCTGAAGAGCAGAACAGGACTGTGCTTTCAAAAGTCGAGGTAAGTGATCTTTGAAACCTGATTACATTTCTTGAGAGGACAAAAATGTTTGGATATTAGGACCTTTGAAGACATCTCTAACTAGTTTAAGAAGTAAGGACTGTGAGGAAATTAGCTGCAAGTATACCTCTGGCCTTCACTCTTTTAGCTATGTAAATTAATCTGCCACTGGAGTGCCTCCCTTCTACTCCTGTTCTTGTTCACTTGTATGATCCAGGCTGCCTATTGTCACAATTGAAACCCAGCATATGTAAAGAGGGGAAAAGAAAACATTCCTAGAATATAGGACACCAGCATTCTCTGCCTGTGTTTCCTAATCATGCTTTCTTCAATGTCTCTATTTTCTTCTGCTTCTAGGTTTTATATGCACTGTTTTTCTACATGGCTGCTGGTTATTCTCACTTTGCTTTCTTGTTCTTTTTTTCCCTCTTTATGAATATTTTGTTATCTTAAAATATTTTTTGTTAGTTTCTGTGTATGTGCAAAAGCGTTTATAATTTTCCTGGGACTCTTTCATCAGAACCTATTCTCCCAAACCTATGTTGTTGCTATGTAACAAAACCGTGCTGCTCTTTCAACATCTTTTTTTGTGGTTGTTTTTTGCTTTATGTTTGTGCTTCTTTCAATTCTTAATTATCTCTCCCTCTTTCTCCCAGTCCTTTTTCTCTTCCTTCCTGCTGAAGAACTCCAAAAGGCATGCACCACATACACATATGCAGGAGCACACATAAACACAAAGAAACACTGGGGGAAAAATACCTTTCAATTCTTCCCATACTGTTTGGTGACTTATTTATTTATTTTCAAGGTCTCTCCTGGAGCTGAGAAATAAGACACAACACGATGTGTGTTATGCTGAGATAACACATACCTTCGGGGAAGTGTGAAACACAAGGCAAAGAGGAGTGCCTTCAATGACCCAAGATGAGAGTTATCTTGTGGTAACACACACCTAGATGTGTCCCATTATGGTTGTGAAGGATGGGGATGAAGGAAATGGTAGTAAAAGCAATCCTAGAACTTAGATTCCTTTTTTTGTTTCTATTATTTAAGTTAGTCTGCAACATGTCCTTCTTTCATTAAATGAAGAGTAGGATTCTAACCAATAATCCTGTGGGAAGTCCATTATAATCTGAAATAATACATGAAGAGATGATAAAGCCAGAAGGGACACTCACATTTACTCCTACTGTGGATAGCTCCATATCACAATCTATTAAATGTCACCGAGTTACTCAGTATTGGATTCAACGTACTTGATTACATACCTTCCCAAAAGGCATCCATACTGTAATACTTCTGAAGACATCAAAACGTGGGGAAGCTATTACTTACTTGGGTAATTTGTTCCAATAGTTTATTACCCTTATTATTATAAAGTTGTGCCTACTTCCAAATTTGATTGTCTGCCAGTCTGAATGTGCCAAATCATTTGTGCTTGTTCTGTCATATTGCATTAGATTGAACTATATAACCTACCTTGTCCTACCTGTATTGTAAGCAAGTCGGCTCCTGGCTTTCATTCCAGAAAATTATGTGAATTGAGTTATTGTAATGTTTATTAAGAATATTTTTTAATATTTTTCTTTTTTTTTTTTTTTTCTCATGATAATTTTAAGGCTTTTTTATCCATTGATTTATGTCAACACCTTGATTTCCCAGGACTGTCATGACTCTAGTCTCATTATTACCATTTACAGAGAATATCATAATTTCCCAATCTCTACTCCTCATTCTGCAGTTTAGACACTGAATGAAAGTTTACGTAGGCATATTACATATATGTATAAAAAATCAACTTGGGAATCCATGATTAATTTCTCATTTTCAAAAGTGTTCAGAGTCTTCTTTCTAAAGAATGCAAAGAGGTTTTGGACCTTCCTTTTCAAGGTATGACCTTGTCATTGTGTCACGATGAAACTTATTTTTATATGGCTACCATTTTTTGAGACAGCCAAATGATTTCCCTGTCCCCATCGTTACTTATCAGCCTGTCAATCTCTGTGCCATTGAAAAGTTTAGCTGTAGAGATTCCTTATTTACTTCCAGGTCATTAATGAAAATATTGAATAATGCTGCACTGTTTACCACGCCACATTAGAGACAGCTCCCTCCTAAATCCTACGATCATATAACATTAAGTACTACATTTTGAGATCTGACAGCCAGTTCTTAATCCATTTAGTATATTTTTTATTCATATTGTATGGTGATAATTTTTGAATTAGACTGTTTTTTCAGTACTAAGATGTATCTAAACATATTTTTTAAAAGGATAGGATGAAAGGAGTCTTACATTTTATTGGCCCTTTCAGCCAAAAAGAATTGTCAACTTAAGAGGTTCCATCTACATCTATTTGCTGTATCAAGTGGCTTTTCTTTCTAGAACATCAAACCTTTGAAGTCACTGGGACTTGTCAGAGATTTTGGAAAGCAGGCAGATTCAAGCAAAAGATAAGAGAAGGTTGTTGTCATCCTTCCTCTGGTACTTTAACTCATCTGATACCACAAGCAAACTCTTACTGTGATCTTAAGCCCAACTGTTTTTCTGTGTGACCTGGGTGAACTGAATCTGGCATTTGTTATAGCAAATTGTGCTTAGTGCCCACTAGAATGAAATCGTTAGATTAATAGACTTTAAGGCTGGAAGGGAACATTATGATTATGTGCTCTGACCTCTTGCATAGTACCAGTCACGGAATTTTAGCCAGTAATTCTTGCCTCAGGCTCAATATCCTGTAATGCATAACAGCCTATTACTAAAGCAAGTGTCAGACTTCTTTGGTGCTACCTACATAAGAGTCAATTGTTTTCAGTATTAGTTTGGGGCTAACTTGTAGGTGGTTATGGAAATGGTTGTGAAATAATATATAGTTTAAGCATTTATTTTTAAGGGAAGGTAGAATATTTCATATTCATTTATGTGTATATATATGTTACATAGACTGATAGAATTGTGGAATCATAGAACAGCCCAGGTTAGAAAAGACTGCCAAAGATCATCTGGTTCCACCTCTAGTGAGAGCCTAGATAAGCTTATTTAGCATCCTGTTGAACCACATCTTGAAAACCTCTGGTGATGGTGATTTTATATATCCCTGGGGAGGCTGTTCCAGTGAATAGTTGTTCTCACTGTAAAAAATTTATTTCATGTACCGAGATGAAACTAGTCCTCACATTACTTGTTCTTGTCGCCCCTTGTCTTCACCATGGGGCTCTTTGTGAAGAGAGAGCATCAGTCTTCATTGTAGTTACCCTTTTAAGTACAACAATACAGTGATGAGGTCCTCACTGAACTCTCACTTCTTCAGGGTGAAAAGACTTAACTCTTTCAGTCTTTCCTCACAGGGCAGCTTCTCCAGTCCTTTACATCATCTTCATGGCCCTTCTCTGGATCCTCTCCAGTCTGTCCATATCTTTTTTGAACTGTGGGGACTAAAACTGAACCAGATACAGCCTTACAAGTGCTGAGTAGGGTGGGATGATCACATCTGTATCTCTGCAAGTAATGGATCTGCAGATCCAGCCCAGCATTCAATTTGGTCTTTTTGCTGCAGTGGCACACTGCTGACTCTTGTTCAGATTGCTGTCCACAGGACCCCCGTATTCCATTCAGCAAGGCTGCTCCCCAGCCACACAGACGCTGTACTGGGCTGGGCTCTGTACTGGACCCTTTGTTTATGTTGTCTCAGGACACTTCCATTGTTTAAGGCTTACATCTCTCATATCTCTTTTTTTTTTTTTTTTTTTGTCTCATAAATTAAAATTATTGTGTTCTGGAGAGATAGCATGCTTCATGCTTTAGCTGAATGAAAAGCCTAAGGACTTGACATGGCTCAGGGCATGTCTACCTTGACAATTTAGTTTGGATCAGAAGTGTATTTCTGAAGTGATCTTCTGGATCTTTCTCAATTATTGTACTTAAGTTCGCATCACAGAGTGAGTTTGGAGCATGTGAACAGGATCCTTTTTGGACAAAGCTGATCCCAGTAATAAACTTTAATAGAACAGCTATGTGCTCCTGTAGTTGGTGTTTACAGGACTAGCCAAGCGCCAGCCTGAATAAAAAAAAAAACCAACAAAACCTGAAGGGTGTATAGTGCAGATACTGAGCAGCTGATTCTGCATATCTACTCAAGCTGCATTGTCCTGCTTGCTAATGAAAGTGCATCCTCAGATATCTCCACATCACTCCACCCTGTGCAATGGCTCTGAGGATAAGCACACTGCTTTGCAAACAGTGAGAGTCAGCCCCAGTCCAGAAGCGCTCCTTCAGCTTTATCTCTAAGCCAAGAGGGCACGTTGGTCTCAACCTGCACTGGGAGGAACCTGCTTTGAATTCAGCTGGAGGGCATGGTTTATCTTCAGTCTGAATAATTATCTCATCAATAAATGAAAGCTGAATTTTTACTGTGGTACCTTTCTATCCTCAGATGATACATAGTTTCAGACAACAGTGCTTCAATGTCATCACCTTTGCTGTACCACAGACAGGAAGCTGAATACTTCCATTTATCTCATACATGAAGACACATATCTAGAGCGTGTGAATTTGTTTTTCCAGACTAAAACCTGATGGCTCTGACTAGCAATGTTCTAGGGTACTCAGAAACTTGTTTCTAATACCTGCTTTTTACACTAAAAAGTAAGAGGTGAAAGGTCAGGGGTCTTGAAAACCTGAAAAAGAATGAGATTTTCAATTTAATAGTATCTTAAAACCATTATTCCAGTACTCACTGAGTGGCCTATATGAAGTGTGTTTCTTCACTCTGTTTCTTAGGATATTGGGTTATGCATCCAGATGACATCCTGATTGGTGATCCCAGCAATTCATCTCCAGGTCATCTGGCCATGTATACTGAACAAACTACACACACTAGAGACTGGGAAGACATAGATGGAAATTTTGATGCTGTGAGGAATGTGCTTTGCAAGCCAGCCAAGGCTTTGAGCATTAAGTGGGACTGATGTACCTTGTGTGGCATACAGATAACTGCTAGCAATTTTTCTGACTGCCCTTTCCTCAAGGACAATGAACTTTTTATTGCTTCACAGAGAAAAATTTAGGTTTCACATACTCCTTTTTTAGTTCTTCACTTAATTCTCGGGGTGCTGGTCAAGATGGCAGCCTTTGCAAATATCAACAGAGGAAAAACACAGTAGGGATGTAAAGAAGTGAATTCTTTGACATGTAACAGTAACAGATTTTTATACCAATTCTACCAAGGTCTCTCACCATGAATGATGTGCACAACATTAACTTGCATTCCCAGGAACCTAATACTAAAGTTCTTTTGAACACACTACTGGAAATGAGACATGGCAAACGGTTGTCATGCTACTTACTAATAATGCCATATCCATTATTATCTTCCAATGCCCCTTTTAGAACTTTGCTGATCGCATTGAATATTCTGGGTAGCTGAGTTTTCAAAACATATTCATTCCCAGTAGAGCTCTATGCTCTGTTGATTGGCTGCCTCCTTTCCTGATCACGCTGTGAACTTTAGTGGATGAAATTTTATACATAATCACGCTGCATTCTTTGCTGATTGAGCCGCCTATTATCACTGTTTATATAGCTATTACATTCTGCATTTGCCAGTCCAGTTTCAAGCTTGTTTTTCCCCCAATATATTATGCAAAATAAACTGAACAGGAATTACAGTATTTCCAACCTGCTGTGTCTTCAGAATCTAAGATAGCAAAATGCTTAGGTTTTCTTTCAAATAGTGGGATAAACGCTTCTCCAAAGATTGAAGCTGCTGGTTATGGAAAGCTTGTGCCACTTACTATATGCAAAATAGGG
Source organism: Streptopelia decaocto (assembly GCF_964273445.1). Lineage (NCBI taxonomy): Eukaryota > Metazoa > Chordata > Aves > Columbiformes > Columbidae > Streptopelia > Streptopelia decaocto. The sequence goes on from NC_138657.1 coordinate 74,907,264, forward strand.
AGATTTACAAAGAAACTGATTACATCTTTATTTGCTTTATCAAAGAATCTAAAATCATAGTTGAAACTATAGAAAATGCACTTTAGTGGTCTTAAAACAAATGATATCCCAAACAGATTTTTTGACAGCTTAACACATAAGCCCGAGCTGCTGAAGCAAAAAGCATCTGGAATTTCTGCTGCTAGAATATGCACCTTAATAAGGAAAAGATTCAAAAGTTCAATGCCTGAATTGTACAGCTTGGTCAGCGGAGTTTTGCAGCTGAACAAGCGTTGTCTGTGCAGCTGGCTTTGCCAAAAATAAATAAATAAGGGGAATGAATAAACTGGCACTGAAAAATATGAATCTTCCCTAATAATAAAATATGCAAAAATGATAGTAAACTGTCTCCATTTATTAAATTAAATTATGCATCTCAATCAACAAAGTGTGCAACAACTGCACTCAAGAAGGGCGTCACTAAATCAGAGGAAGATACAGCCCAATCAGGAAAATTTAACAACTTGATCATTAAATTAGGCAGCACTACCAGAACCAAGGTAAATAAAAAAGAGATACACTGTGCAAGCTGATCTTTGCAGGCTAGAGCAGTGAAAGGGAGACTGAAGGATACCATTGGATAATAAATAGGTTAGTTTCCCTGGGGACCAGACCTTTAGGTGATGTAAATGATTATTGCTTTAATGAAGTCACTGGAGCTGTATCTGTTCTCCTAAAGTAAATACCTGGTACAACAATTGTGTTGTGGCTCTTTCTTTACAGAATGTTAGTTCCTTTCTAGACTGATGATAACTGCTACTACTACCTACCCCCATTAGTAATCTACTGCCATAGGCATTGTAAAGGTAAACAAGTAACTGAAGTTTACTTACGTAGTAGTGCTCTTTTGTGCCCTTCCACAGATAATTTCCTTTAAAAAAAAAAAAAATAAAGTGTTGGATGTATAAAATTCAATGTAAAAAATCTTCCACCAGTGTTATGCAAAAGATCACCCATCATGCTTGTTTTTTTTTTCTGCCAGCCTTAAAACATGCAAATCTGCAGGGCAGTTTGGTGTGGGGCTACATGGGACTAAAAGGTATAAGGACGAAGTATTGAATACAAAGAAAAAGGCAGTGATTTTGAGGTGGTGATTCCTAGAAATTACCAAAAATTTTGCTATCAGTTTGGAAAGGAAAAGAGACAGTCCAGGCAGACCTTGCTTATAGTTTTTTATCCTCTAATCAGACAGCCTGTTGTGGGATGGTATGTCTGGATTGTGATTAGAGGGTCCTTGGATTTTGCAATGAAGAGAAAATAATAAAAATAGATAAGATGATATCAAGCCTCGTATAGCACGAAAGGCTTACAGGCAGTATTGTCAATAAGTGTATCAACCTTTACCACTAATTTCTAAGATAGATCTGACCTGTTGATGATAGCTGCAAAGTGAACATGACCCTGCACCCTAAGAGGCAGCCACTGCCCAGGGGAGTTTGTGGTCTTCCAGACATATCAAATTAAAGGGTGAAAAGATATGACGGGGTTACGTGGCAAAATTGAGGAACAAATGCAAGTCAGTATCAAAGCTGCTGAATGACACAGTTGTTTCTTGGTCACAAACTTTCATGGTCCTGTAGTGCAATACTGACTATATTGCCTTTCTCTAACCTGTGTCAGCTGTTACCTGTCAGTCATTGTTGATAGGCATCCTGTCCATTTGTGAGGACTGGGTGTCTGGGTATTTACCCAGGGCCTCTAGTGGGTGCATCTGAGTTTTTCTAGCCTGTGTTAACATGTCATTGCTATTCTTTTTACCTGTATCAAGTAGGCTAAAGGCAATCTGTTCTGAAGTCATGTCTCCATTTTGCTTGGTAGACATATGCTTAGTCAAATACTTAAGGAAAATTGCCACTAATACAGTGTATGGAGGAGCTGAAGTTACTGAGCATTACAGGTGTTTATTTAACCTTGGCATACATGGGAAAACTATAATGATTTGTTTTGTTCCTAAGCCCCAGAGAGGATTATGCTTCTGTCTACTCTCTGTATGTGAGGTGTATGAGCAAGGAAACTTAAAAGCCGCAGCCAATTTCTGTGCTTCATCAGGATCAAACATTTCCATTAAAATATTAACTTTTAAACATTAACATTAGACTGAAATAATTATAAAATAATGCTCCTTGTGGCCATTATATTCTTAAGCGAGACGAGGCCATTTCTGCTGTTGATGTTCTCAGGACTATTTTTCCAGCTTTCTTCTTTAACAATTATTTTCAATACATTCAGTGTTTTTGAAAGTAAGATACCAATTAAAACAGCCCAAGAAGGCAGGTGTTAAAGAACACTAAAACAAAGATGTGTATAAAAATATGCACACCCACACACCCACACAAGTACACATGCATCTACACATATAAACGTCCGTACACAGACAAGTATAAATAAGCTTTCCCAAGGCTTTGTATTCTTGATGGTTTCATCACATGTCATATTTTACAGGTCATGGGGCCATAAGGTAAATGCATGTGAAGATTAAATTCAGTTGCTGCAAACTGGCAGATGTCTGAAGGAATCACAGTTTCAGGAGCTGACAGAGACACATCCACAGGAGTTTAACAGGGCTTTGAGAAGTAAAATGTCCTTTCGACTTCTGCATGTTTCCTGTGGTAAATTATCATTCTGCTCCCACTAGACTCTGTAGGAGGTGAAATATCCAACACCTCTGGGGCAGGGCTGGGTTCCCAGGAGACACTGATTCACCAAACACGCAGGCATGTGCTTCAGAGCCATCAACTTCAATAAGAACTGCCCACTTATTCTCTGCTCTTATTGAAGCCAATGGCTCTGAAGCACATGCCTGCATGCTCTCCGGAGATAAAACCTGAGGAGCTATGGTGTTCTGAGGCTGCTTTGGGTGCAAGCACACAGACCTCTTAAACTGACTTGAAAACCCCTGAAGGCACACACATTTCACGATTCTGTCATGTCCTGAAAATCAAGGCATCAGAAAACAAACAGCTTCTCCATAATGCTGGATAATGGGTGAAAAGTAAAATATATATGATACTACACAATTTTACCTGAAATTATTCCTTAAGGAACATTTGGCCTTTACTTAATGCAACCACTTGTTATAATAAGACTTGCAAGTTTGTTTATTCATTCACTTACTTATTGGATGGTATAATTATTTAATTTCTGAAGGCTTGCACTAGGGACATAGAGGATTGGGGAGCATTTGCCCTTTTTCTAGATGCAATAAGGAGGCAATTTATATGTACGTTTGGGGGAGGATACTTCAAAAACTTTTCATTAAATAGAAACTTACATCAGCAGCTCAATATATTTTTATACTTTACATAAAGGAAGCTGCTGCTGATAGCTGTTCAAGGCAGCTGGTGTCTTATTTGAGGTTGTTAGCTGCAAACGGATGATCATACATGTCCACATATTGGTTAAAGTTTGCAAATCCTCCTCAGGCTGTCTCTCAGCATTGGAAACATCTGCAGACTTTTATAACTCCCATCTCACTGCAGTGACTGAGTCCTTTGCAACCATTAATGAATGAAATACCTACATCACAATATTGTTAGTGCCAGGAGAGAAGATGTAATTCATTTCACAAAATGGAGATGTTTATGTACGAGGTGGTCAGTTCAAGACTTCCTTACAGTCAATGGGCAGAAATAAACACATTTATATTCTGTAGGTATATTAAAAGCTGTAAGAGAATTGTGTTCTTTTGTAAATTAATTCATGTAAGCCATTACAAAAACAAAAAAAAGACAAAAAAAAAAAAAAAGGAAGGAAAGGAAGGAAAGGGTCAGTTTTTTGATGAAAACTCTGCAGAAGAAATACAACTAAATTATGTTTCCCTTAAGCCTTCTTCTCTCCCATCGCTCCCATATAGACACCTCAAAAGATCTTTCTTATTACAAGGGAAAATTTCTTATCTTAGAGAAGATTGTGATGAACATTTTGACCAGCTGTGTTTCTTATCACCTCATCGATCAGTTTATATACTGATATAAGTGTCGTGAGGTCTGTCACTGTTTCAGGACAGTATGTTTCTTATCAGAAAAAACTTTTAGACTATGTTAAAGTTTTTAAAATCCATTGAACTTACTGATAGCTGAACATGTTCCTGAAGTTAAGCTTTTGGTTTCAGTGTTCTCTGAAGTGAGTTTCTGTTACCTAGGAATGTAAATTTGTTGGTAGATCTAGCTTTCAGAGTCCCCAGAAGGGGGCTGAATCCTTGTTCAGATACTTTTTGGAGTACTAACTTTTTAATTTACAATTTGGTAATATTCTTTTACCATTATGTGTGTGCAATTTTAATGATGTCATCAGCATTCATGTATTGTACATTTAAAAGATATTTTTTAAAACAGATACTTCTCTGAACAGTAATTTATTGTTACAGTACCTCAGAAGCTGATTCTCAGAAATACAGAGCAATTTTTAAAAGGAATAATTTTTCATATTAATTCTTGTTTGACCATGTCCCTTCCAGTATGAAAAAGCATAATTACTTTATTTTTTCATGTGACCTAACCTCAAAATGTCTTTAGAAAATATTACTTCCACAAAGTATGTATGCAATTTCTTTAAAATATATTGTTAAGATGTTTCTTTAATGAGAATCTGCATGCAAAATTTATACTGCATGTTACTATCATTATATATCTAATTGGACAAGTGCACAGAAATGGAAAATGGAATTTTTCTGTAAGCTGACAAAAAGCGTGTATGTTTCCAGGTGTAAAGTATTTAACTCTATTAATCTGCAGCTGTATAATTGTATTGCCAAACCAAACAGGCAGTCTTACAGTCATTGATAATTCATCTTGCAATTTAATTCTAAATCTCTTCATTTACTGTTCCGTTTTCTCTATTACTGAACATTATTTTTCCTTCTTAGAATAGTCCCCATGTAAGTAGTACATTTCACATAAGTACTTTAATCTGATGTATAAAGAATAGCATGCAAGAATATAATAAGATACTAAGGGCAGGATTCAGCTCACCTACCTTTAGTTGCCTAAAAATTAGGTACTTGTTCTAAACTAGATAGCTGGACTCTCTTTATATTCAGTGGAGAAAAATGGGCACCCTCAGAGACTGATTTGTCCTGCCTGTGTCAGACATCTGGCTTAAGTTGGGACAAATCACTATTTGGCATTGTCTGTTTTTCTCTGCTGACTGCAGAGAGACCCTAGGTGATTATTTTAGGCCATTCACCTCTCAGACAGCGAAGGTTAGTTGAGATGAATCCTATCTCTAATTGTGGAAACCCAGATGGCAGGGGAGGAAAAAAAAATAAAAAAGATGAAACAAGAGAAACAAAACAACAACAGCTAAAAATCTTCCTTGCATTTATTTGAGAAAAAGCAGGCAGAAACTGTATTTAAAAGGAGTGCGTAATGTTCTGTGATAATCACATAAAAGCCACAGCAAAGAAAACTATATTCTTCATGTATGTGGATGCATGTAAAGAGACTAAGTAGTTTAACACATGCTTATGCAAACAAAATATCTTTTGGATTGGACCCAAATTAAATTTAGTCAGGCCCAAACACCTGTTTAAGGCTGTGGTGACACCACCATATGGTGGGTCAGTTGCTACACACAGACAGACATGATCAGGTTTATTTGGTCAGTTGAAGTACTAATAATGCAGACACCTATCTGGGACCCACAGCATGTTTTTGGTGCATGAAATCCAAAAGATTCACAGCTATGTTTCCCTGAGGTACCTACCTTACATTTATCTTGGGCTACCTGCTGGTGCCATAGTAATATCTTGCTTTGTGGAAATGCCTGAGGGACACCCCATGCTGACACAAATTGCAGCAAGATTGGGTGCAAAAAGATCACTTTCCACTCCTCCAGCCTCACCTCTACATCCATCCTGATGTACCACTCTACCAGTACTTGCAGTGTGGTGCTCAATGTAATCTCACATGCATGTTCACAAAACCTGAAAAAGAAGAGTAAGTACATCATAATTTACAGGCTTTGGGGTTTCCTTTGTACTATTTTTGGTCTTTAACCAAGCACAAAGGAACCAGAGTGCAACGTTTCACTCCCACGATGGATGGCTGTGTCAGGCACTGCAGTGTGACAGGAAAAAACAAAACAAAACAAAACCAAGAAGATCAAAGCACTTAGCCTTTACAGAAAAACAGTAGGTTCAGCAATGTTTTTAAGAAAATAAAAATAAGATAATTAAAAAAGCTTTTTTCCTGTTGGACCATAATTAAATGTAAGCACAATTATAAAACTCCTTTAAAAAGGGAGAATTATTTTAAACCAGCTAATTCAGGATTTGGAAGTAATTTGCATTTCAGACTGGAAAAAGTCCTCAAAGACAACCCTAATCTGGGGTACATTTTTATTGGTATTTTTATTATGCTCTAAAAATGTTGTCTTTCAAAGAGAAATTCAGCTGCAGTGAAATTTATTTACAATACTGTAATTTCATTTTTTTTGTCTCGAAAATATGGATAAAGAAGCAATCAAACAAAAACCCTCATGATATCAGCAACATAATTTTGTTTTATTTGAAGAAATAAAAATGTTTTAAAGCACATTTTTGACATAAGCATTCCACCTGTAAAAACGCCTAGTCCTTTCTAACTGGTATGAATGGACTCAAATGGCTATGTATAACCCTTGAGAGCCTGTCGTAGGTTCATATGAATATACTTTGGCTGTTGTGTGTGACTGTGATGCCTTAATGATGCACATTGCCATCATTTTACCTGTGCTTTCTGTGTTAATTTTAATAGCAAAACATCAATTCCTTTAAAATCAAGGGAAAAATTTGCTGTTCACTCTTTCTGTCTTCAGTCTTTCAAGCGGACACTTGCCTGTCAGACTTCTCCATTTAGGCTTCCCTTTCTTTCATGAGAAGGTAGAAATCCTCATTTGTTCTTTCTAGTTTGCTTAGAACCAGAAAATTCATAAGGTTAATTCATTATTCATAAGGCTAAATGTAGATATTTCCATCTGAGCTAGTCATCTATGCTCCCTTATACTCATTGAACAGAAAGAGAAACTCTTGTTCACAGTCCATCTCATCCTGAAGTAAATGTCTAAAATTTCTCAGATGAACTGTACCTTAAAATTGCCTATTTCTCTATTTGATTTTAAAAGACACAAGGGCAATTGGATCAGTGTTTATCAGTCCCAGATAACTATAATTACACTTGATGAGTCCTACCTCTTCCGTTGTCTCGGTCACTGCACTACACCATGACCAGTCTCTTTTTCCAGTCCAGGTTCAGCTGTGCCAGTTTCAGAAGTTACGGAAACTTGCTATGCCTTGGTTGTTTTTGTTTCACACAGTGTTGATAAATGGGCTCAGGTATTGCTTATGGTTCGAGGAAACCTAGTGATTTCAATCTGTTGGTTTGGACTCATTTTGACTCTATAGCCCTACACCTAAAAGGTTAAGAAGGAAAAATAAACCTTTGCTGGGGAGACTTATTAATAAATCTGCTCCTTGATGAGATATTATCTGTATCTAAACTGTCTAAGAGGGCTATATGAGTGAAATGTAACTATATAAGCAAAACAGCTGGTGCTAAATACTTGATGGCCATGTTATTGACAATTCAAGAGTGTTTGCTTGGGACTAGCTGTAGTCTGAACCCACACACTGCAGTCCCATTAGCAGATGTAATGCATCTGAAAAACTCCTGGAATATATCTTCTGGTTTAATTTAATCTAAAAGGAATATACTTTGCATGCTCCAAGACTGCCACATAATGCAAACTAAGGCATGGTAAATGAAGACAATTGGGAAATTTGCTTTAGAATCACACTTCTGGTCCAAAGTAAAACACTGATGTAGATGCATCCACTAATAAGTGTGATTAGGACTTATTACCATACTAGCTGTGTGCAGTTACCTGCAGTCAAGAAGACATATTTTGCAGATATAATTTAACAATGTAAAGGCCATAAGCTTAATGGTGAAATCTTTTTCGTATACATTTCTCTGTCCATAGTAAAAACTACATTTATATTTATGTAATCTGGACTGTTTTTCCCTTTAAGTTAGGTTGTTGTATTTCCAGGAAATGAATCCTTTTATCAAGAAATCTGATTATGTGTTTGAGTTATTGACTCTTTTATTATTATTATTTATTTTTTTTTTTTAAGAAGATGCTCATTAAGATCTTTTGTCTACAAAACAAGCATGTTTGCCTATGCCATAGAGCAACCAAATTCTAATTGCTGGCTTCATTATACAGAAAAGTAGAAGTGTAACAATCAAGAGCCTTATTACACATACATAATTGAGTTTCATTGCAACTTATGAAAACACAAACTGTCTTAAACACACTTGCAGAAAATGTTGCATCATCAAATCAACACTTTTATTATACAAAAGTAATTGTGTTTAAAGACACCAAACATATGTTACATATACAAGAGCAAAACCATGACAAAAAAGAATTCTAACATGATACAGAAATCTTAGCAATTCTTAGATCTTCAAGAGTCCTTTTTGCTTTGCTTCATAAATTAACATGACATCAAAGGAAGGTCAGTGTAACTAACACCAATTAAACACACTTCAGTTGCTTTTGGACAAAACCATTTGAACGTCTCATTTGATACAGAAGATAGGATTCATTCAAAAGTCTGCAAGGTAAATATCTGCAGCTGAGTTTATTGTCTAACCTTACTGATCATCTTAGAAGTCAGATATAATATTTTACTGAATGTGTTTCATTTCATTCTAACCCAGGGAAAAAAAAAAAAAAAAAAGAAAGGACAAATAAGTTATTGCCTAGTGTGTCTTCTTTTTTCTATGGAGTCAAACGTAGACATCTGTGTTGCATACATCTCAAGCTAGGTAAGACCAATCCATCAGTCAACATAGATTATTAATAGGGTTTAAAGTAGGACCTTCAGTCCTAATCAAACGTGAAATTGTATTGCTGGAGTGTTTTAGTAAGAGGAGTCATTGTGTGTATGTGAGCCATTTTTGGCTCATGTTCTAATATTCAATGTTTTCTGCTTTGGAGATTCAATAAGAGTCAGTGACTCAGTTTGTGAGCTGAGACAGTTGCCTTCAAACACACCTTTTCCACTTCGAGTCTTGAAGTAGGACAAAGTCTCTGGTCATTTATCACAATAACCTGGGGCAGGACTTGTTAACACAGAGATGTCACTTGATTCCAAGCTTGCTGTTCGAGTTTGAACACATTTGGAGTTTCACTCCTGAGTGAAGCAGGTAGAAAATCTTTTGCAAGATCGTTTGTTTTTTTTTTGTTTTGTTTTCTTGTTGACATGTTTCATCTCTCTAGCAATGTGGTTTACATGGTAATGAGCCTATGGGGTATCAGATAGCCCCAGTTAATTTAGAAGAAAACAGTGCAACACCCCAGGCAAATTTAGATCTTCCTATAGACCACTGCATTATTAAGGGAGCCAGATACACAAGTTTCACTGGGTTGCGGTATTTTCTCTACATTAAGCTTATATAGGCACATATGTATTTACTATATCATCTTCCATTCCCTACTGTCCCCCGTTTCACATTTTGGATTAACCTGGTCTACTTCTCAAATTTTAAATTACCTCCTAGAGAAACACTTAAAAATCCATACTTATTATTTAGATTTCACCAGTTCCTCCAAATTTAAGTATTATTACTACTGATATTTACTACTAATGCAAATACTATTTTAGGGTACTAGCCTTGTTTGAGATGTCACTGTTTTTTGGATAAATACATGGAAAGTGTCAACTCTCTAAAAGAAGAGTCTAGACTCTGAGTAGAATATCGTAAGTTGGGATGAATGGAATTAGGCAACAGTTCATAATAAACTCATAGTACGGAACAGATTTCCTGGTTCCTGGCTCAGATCCTTCTCCAAGAGAACACAACTCTAATTCAATCTCATCTCAATTAATCTAATCATTGGATAGTAAATTCCATATTACACCTTTTCCTGATCCTTAGTAATAACTAATTAGCTCAGTATTAGCATCTGACATTTTTTCCTGACCATTAATAAAAAACAGTGCAGCTATTCATTCCAGTCAGTATTACCTTGATTATCTTCCCCCACAAATAAATGGTGAGAGCAGGAAATAACACAGAGATTTTTATTTTTTTTTTTCCTTGGGACTAGCAGCGTCTCCTTTATCTTATCCATCAACTCTTTTGCTAGTATTTGTAATACGCCTTAATGTGACATCTTTGCTTGGTTCCACATGTTTTATACATCAGTTCCTCTAAAATTCAAGCAGGCTTTATAGAGATCTATTCAGAGACTGATATATGTGCACTATTAATTGTATATATTATATATAGTATATGAAGCGAGAGGGAGAAAGAGAGAATCTGATTACTCTAGGGCATCAGCTCCTTTCAACCAATAATAATTTAACATCTCTATTAACTACCTTTTGATGTTCTCTGTAGAGGGTACATACTGTTTTATATACAGGATGCATAATAAATTCCTATGAGATTATGCTGCAATTGAGTAGAAAGTCTATAATGCATAAGTGATGGAGCTGCAAAGCAGCTAGGAAGGATTTTCCTTTCAAAATAAGGTCACATATTTATATCTTGTAGGGCAACATGATGGGTGCTGAGGAGCAAGAGGCACTGAGTTGCACTTTCTGGTGTGCTAAGTCTTCCTGTATATTCTCTGCTGCTGGGAAACGAGGTGATACAAGATAAGAAGAAAAGGAAGAAAAATCTATAACCTTCTGAACCTTCAGTCAAGGGTTTGTGCTGACTTTCTTCAGAACAAAGAAAACAGATGATAGGATCAATCTAGGCTATTATTAGCTAAATGAGACACCTCTTAATAAGTAGGCTAGCTCTTCAGTCACCTCTATTAAGTGGGACAGTTGAACCCCGAGAGGTGCCCATTTGTACTACAGGCGCTTTCACTCATTATGCCAGTGGGAGCCTAGGGAGCTAGCACAGGTTTGGGTCCCTCTCTCTCTCTCGTGCAGCCAATAGATTAACAGTGGGACATCAAGCTCACTGTCTGAAAAGAAGATATTCTACATCCCAACTGTATCTCTGATTCTCCTAGACTTCAGAATACATTTTTACTTATTGTGGCAAAGAGCCTGTATGTCGTAATAGGTATTATGTTTCTTTTAGAAGAAAGAAAGCCATATTCCAGTCTGTGTTGGAATATGGTGGATCAGTGATCTGAGATGTATTTTATCAACTCCAAAAGGGTGATTTATTGTACCATCTATGCAAGGAGCTGCCACTCACTGTTGCAGATTCCATCCTGGACCAGCCTGAAGTTCTGTTGAAGTGGTATGTTTCCAAGGTAAGTTTCCTGGGAAGATCATGGAACAGATCTTCCTAGAAGATACACTAAGGCACATGAGGCACAGGGAGGTGATTTAAACAGCCAGCATGGTTCCACCAAGCATAAGTATTGCCTGGCCAATGTAGTAGCCTTCTATGATGGAGTGACATAAATAGACAAGGAAAGAGACATGGATTTTGTCTATCTGGACTTCTGTAAGGCCTGAGACATTGTCCCCCACAACATCCTTCTCTCTAAATTGGAGAGATACGCATTTGATGAGTGGACTGATGAGGGGATGAGGAATTGGTACTCCTTAGTATCTTCATCAATGACATGGACACTGGGACTGAGTGCACCCTCAGCAAGTTTGCAGATGACACCAAGCTGAGTGATGTGGTGGATATGCCTAAGGGACAGGATGCCATCCAGAGGGACTTGGACAAGCTTAAAAATTAGGCTCGTGTGAACCTAATAGAATTATAGAATAGTTTCAGTTGGAAGGAACTTTCACAGGTCATCTAGTCCAACCTCCCTGAAATGAGCAGGGACATCTTCAACTAGATCAGGTTGCTCAGAGCCCCATGCAGCCTGGCCTTGAATGTCTCCAGGGGTGGAGCATCTACCTCTCTGGGCAACCTGTTCCAGCATTTACCACCCTAATTGTAAAAAATATATTCTGTATACCTAGCCTGAATCTACCCACTTTCAGTTTAAAATCATTATCTGTCCTATTGCTAGAGGTCTATTACAATAAAAAGCCTGTCCCATCTTTCTTATAAGACCCCTTTAAGTAATTAAAGTCTGCAATAAGATCACCTCGGAGCCTTCTCTTCTTCAGGCTGAACAACCCCAGCTCTCAGCCTGTCCTCACAGTAGAGGTGTTCCACCCCTCTGATCATCTTGGTGGCCCTTCTATGGACCCTTTCTAACAGGTCCTTGGCTTTTCTGTGCTGAGGGCTCCAGAGATGGACACAGGACTCCAGGTGGGGTCTCATCAGAGTGGAGCAGAGGGGCACAATCCCCTCCCTCAGCCTCCTGGCCACGCTACTTTTGGGGCAGCCCTGCATACAGTTGGCTTTCTGGGTTGTGAGTGTACATTGCCAGCTCATGTCTAATCTTTCATCCACCAGTACCCCTGAGTTGTTCTCTATGGGACTGCTGTCAATCCCTTCTTCCTACAGACTGTGTTGATATCGGGGATCGCCCCAATTCAGGTGCAGGACCTTGCACATGGCCTTTCTGAACTTCATGAGGTTCATATGGCTCCACTTCTCCAACTTGTTCAGACCGCTCTTGATGGCATGCCATCCCTCAGGGTGCACTTGATCCCATTGTCCATCTCATTAATTAAGATACTAAACAGTACTGGTTCCAGTACGGACCCCTGAGGGACATCACTTGTTATTGGTGTTCATCCAGGCATTGTGCCATTGACCAATGCTCTCTGGGTGTGACCTTCCAGCCAGCCCCTCATCCACCAAACAGTCCACCCGTCAAATCCATGCATCTCCAATTTAGACCAAAGGATGAGGTTCAACAAGGCCAAATGCAAGGTCCTGCAGTTGGGTTAGGGCAAGCTCTGGTATCAATATGGGCTTACAGCCCAGAAGGCCAATCGTATCTTCGGCTGCACCAAAAGAAGCATGGCCAGCAGGTCAAGGGAGGAGACACTGCAAGCTGACAATACAGGCATGTATTTGCCACTCAATATATTTTCGCTTTGTTACTGAGAAGTGACCAAACAGCAAACAAATAACACCAGTAAGAAAAACTGCTTCCAGAAAGTGTAAACAACAGTAAAGAAAAATGCATTAAAAACAACTGAAAGTGAAAACTTCTTTAAAAAACAATGGGGGGAAAAATATAAATCTTTTATTTAAATTTAACTTTTCCTTCAAAAAATTGTTACCTTATATCTTTTATCAGCTCTAATGCCAATGTGTCTGGTTCCCTACTCGTTTTGTCTAATCAACTACAATAAGAAATAGCTTTTAAGATGTAAAACCAGTGTAATACAAAAGGCAGCTGGCTCAGCAGTACAATGCTCATGCAAGCAGAGCCCCTCATTTCTTGTTGCCTCATGTTACACATTCAGTTCTTCATCCTGCTGATTCAGATGGTCTTTGAATCTGTGTGTATGTGAATGTGTGTGTGCGTGTCTGGACATGCATATGGGAGTGCATGGATGTGTTACATGCGTGTGTGATGCTGTGAATACTGTTTGGAGTCTTTGAGATCAGAGAGTGGCATGGAATGGAAAAAGCAGAAAAGACGAAAACTTTGCCCTGGCATGAAGAAAAGCTCTGTCTTTACAATGCATCAGGACTTAGTCACCCATCCTTGAGCCTCCCCCACTCCGTTCTTCAAAATCCTCCATGTGGCAGATGCACTCAGCCCCCGTGAAGGTAAGGACACTGCTCAGGAGTGGTATTCACCTGGTAAAAACAGAGAGTGACTGGCTGGTAGGAAGGTAATGAAATGTGATATTTCACATAATGGTGCAGTGCAGAAATCATGCAGAGTGACTGTCAAATGTCAACATTCAGTGAGTAAGACCAAGCTGAAACGGAAGGAGTCACTAAATTATTTTTGCAGTGCACTGAATATCCAAGCAGAGACTGGCCTCATCATGTCCTTAGATCTACAGTTACACTTCACAGCTATGCTCGTGCTGCCATTGCTTGCCCTTAGCTTTTCAAAGCTCTATATTTTAAAGGCTTAGACAACAAAAACCCACTGTAAAGAAATACTGACAAACTACTAATTCATAAACAAGGATAGGCTATGAGCAAAGAACACACTTTTTCCTCTTTGTATTCTATTTGTAGCTGCTTCTTGAGAGATGCATATAGGTTTGGACTTAGTCTATCTTTGTTTCCCTTGTCTTTACCCTAAAATTTCTGACTTCAAGCAAGTTTAATTCCTGCTTCTCATGCTTCCACTTCCCCATCTTTTAAAGGAATGACTGATGCCAGAGTCATTTGCAAGGAAGTTTGATAAAGGCTGCAAGACTCAAGTGCATGTGTTGCTAAAATGCAGCTAAGGGGTTCTCCTAGCTGTCACATATTCCTTTATAAGAGTTTCTGGATAGCAATTATGAACTCATTCTTCATCTTATGAGTGTGGTTGTTATGATTATTTGGAGAAAAAGAACATGAGCCATTCCCTGAAGTGGCTGCCTGTGCAGACTTGGCCCTGCTTTTTCACTGCCTACTTTTTTCTTTTGTTCCTCTTCTGGTTCAGTTCCTTCATCTTCTAAATGTCAGAACACTTTCTGTTCTTTCTGAGGAAGAAATTCTGCCCCTTTTCCATGGCTGTAGCTTGCTGCTTTCTATGATTTAAAAAATTTTTATTTCTTTTGAGTACTTACAGCCAGATCTACCTCACTTCTGCTTCTCTTACGCACCTTCTCTTATAAATGCACCATTCTTCTGTTAGTCCTCAGATTCTGCATACTCTTTAACACTTCTGTTATCCTCTTGTATCTCTGGTACCCTCTTAGGTCTTAGCTTCCATAGCCATCACTCTTTCTTTCTACCTCCAGGACTATTTTTGCAATACCTGCTTCAACTGATGGTCTCTCTTCTACTGCTGCTGTTTTCTGTTTCACAATGAGAAGTGAATCTTGCCTGGGCCCTGAGGGTTTCTCCTGAACTCCCGGGGATGCTGTTTAGTCACTGACATTTTCTGTGCTAAGAGTTGTCACTGTGATTGCTTGTACATGGTATCTCTTCAGCACGAGAAAACATGCCCTAACAAGTGACATTTGCCTTTGACCTTTTGCAACTCCTCTGCCTACTCATGTGCCAACTGCACATTCCTCAAGATAAGAGAACTCACAGTTCTTATGCTGCCTTTTTCTTTTTTTTTATGTTTAGGTGATTATAGTGGCTGGGCTTTCCTCATTGAACAAGAGATCCAAAGGAGCACTGCTTTGGAAGAGCTCAGAGCAACCAGGTCTCTTTTCAGTTCTCTGGAACTGGGTGGGTTGAGAACCTTTTGTGTTGAGTTGGAACATTGTGATCATCTATGCTGAAGAGACGTCTCACTTGCTCAAGCAAAATATTCTTCAAAACTATAGTATAATACGAGGAATCAGGAATTATTTACTAAAGGAGTTCTGTAAAATGACTAGGAATTGTCTTTATGGCCTGAGGATATCCCCTCTTATCACATGTGAAATTCAGAGAATGTTTTGCTTATAGATGATAGCTATCACGTTAAACTAGTCCAGTTCTTCTCAGTCTGTGATCCATGAAGTATTAGAAATCAAAGCATAATCTGGGGAATGATTGCAGGAAATCATCATAGCTTCTCATTTATTTTCCCTATTTAGAAGTTCAACTGTTCAAGTCAGATATCTTCATTGTGTATTTGCATGACAACTTGCTTGAAAGATATGGAACTTCTTACTAAGGCATGTCAGATTCATCTACCTTGATAAATTTACATCTGAGACACCCCTTCTAGATCTGGGACTGAACTGGTCAGTCTATAAAGCTCAATCTGATTAGCCTGGTTGACACACTGGATGGATATGTGTAGACAGTTTTCATTTTGGCATTTACTTATTCTGAGCTAATCTCTCCAGAACATTTGAAATACTGCTCAGAGTGGAGTAATAGATGGTGATTGATAGTTTTCACTTTGCTTGCACAGTGAATCCAGCTCCCCTCATTCACTGCCCATTTAGGTAAGTTGCTTTTTACATTTCAAATATTCAGCAGAGACTGAAGTTGCGCTCACGTCATTACCAAGCTTGCAACAAAAAATGTCTTTGTTCTGAATAGTCAAAGGGACTTTTCTGTCTCCTAATGCTTCCTTACAATATCGGAGGTTAGTCCAAATCTGTCAGCTTTGTTTTATTTTGAAAGTAAAGATGCCTAAGGAATTTTAGAAAGCCAAGTTTAAAAGGATGAGAAAAGTAATAGTAAACTTCCATGGAGACCATGAAGGGAACACTATAGACCCTTGGACTGTCACAGAATAGGCCTTCATGATGTCAGGAATAGTGGTTGAGAGAAAGGGAAATATTTCAGTTCTTCTCATTAGGAAATCCAAGACATTACTGATGTCCCAGGCAAGAAGAGTAAGAGGCAGAATTGCACATTTTTGCAGACCAGAGAAGCCTCGGGAAAAAGAAAAAAAGCATAAACACACACAACACTGATCATGGGCAAATTTGTAATTATTCTGACACTGTTACTGATTACTGCCATGCAGTCTTTTGGAATGGCTGCATCCCTTAACAGGGAATAGCATACTAACACTATTAAGGTAAGCCCTTCTGACATGTGCTTTTGCAGAAATGTTTGAGTAAACAAATAGTGTAGTAGTTGGAACTGCTTTATTCAGCCTTAATTTGCATCTCAGATACACATATCATTTTGACAGGCCTTAAGTAAATGCACAAAATGTGCCTTTTTTTTTTTTTTTTTTTTTTTTTCTGGAGCCTGGCCTTACAGCCACACGTATCTATGCTAGTCCAGTGGCTAACAGAACACACGAAGAAAAGTCTTAATTGCTTCCTTCCTAAATCCTGCTTTTCATCCACACCCTTCCAAGTGCACAAGCAAGTTTGACTGCCCATCCTTGAGTACAGTAATGAAAAAAATTCTGGAAATCCTTCTCCTAATATTGCCATTGGTCTGAGGCAAATATAGTCAAACTACAAAGTAGTTACCAGAACTAGAAACATAGCAAATATCATCTTCTGCAGAAAGCCTAGTTTAAATCAAAATAGTGCAGCCACAGTTTCAGTAACCTTTCCCTTAAACTCTTGATTCTATACTGGTTTTCTGCACATGAATCTGGATGAACAGAAGAGTTGTTGCATTTTCTGACAGAGCAATTAATTTCTCTTCCTCTTTCCTCCTCTTGTCCCTGAAGAAATGGGGAGAGCTTCATACAAATAAGTTTTGTGGGGTTTTTTTAACCATTGACCCTGATACAACTGAGTTCAGGATTCAGCAGAGGTCTCTGGTTTGTATTAGACTATGAAGGGCAGCAACAGAGCAGAGAATCTTACTGAAACACAGTCTGAAAGTGTCTATCTTTCCTATCTTGCAATATGCTACTACCAAACACAAGAAGAAAATTTGCCTTTTTTTTTTTTTTTTTTGAGGAGCGGTTTTGCTTTAAAAATATTCTTTGTATTAACAGTTCCTCCCTGCCACACAGATGTATACCCATGCCTTCACGGAAACTTTGCTCCCAGGTTTCACCTTTAAATGCTTACTTGCAGCAAAGCTTCTCAGTGACCTCTGAACCATACAAAAACTCTCTGATGCCCTGGGGCAAAAGGGTTAACTATAGATGACAAAGTGCAACTGTCACTGCTATAACTAACCCTTCATGCCATTTTTTTCTAATAGGCTTTTGCACTTTCAAATTGCTCCATTCTAAACCTGAAAGAAACAGCTACTGATCCTGGGGCAAGAGCAAGTCAAAAATAAATGACAATTTGATTTAACTGGGATGGCCTGTCAAAAACAGACTGATTTGTTGCTTTCTGCCGTTGTTTAGTATACTGTAGCACAGCCAGGTACGGTCATTTGTATGGGAATGGGCTGGTGGCGTTTGCTTGCATTCTTAGGAAGCTCCTTAGAAAGGTTTTTGAGTTTGCAATCTGTATTTATAGCACCTACTACACTGGTGCAAGTGTTGGCTTTTCTGCCTAGTGGGACCTCTGTGTCATGGGTTTTGAGACATGAAGCCCTCCACCATTCCTTCTCTGTTGCGTGCTGAGGCACAGCAGTGCTTTCCCAGTGCTACCTCCTTACAAGAACCTCCTAGTAAAAGGGTTTGTTCTTGACCTCATGTGCCTTCAACTTTCTTTCGCTCCAGTCTTCCACTGCATGAAGCTCCACGTTGTCTATTTTGCACCTTTAGACCAGAAAACAGAAACATGGAAATGACAAGATCAGATGGAACCTGTATCCAGCTTGGTCAGTGTATTATCTCTGAAAGTGAGTAAAAGCAAATGCATTGAGAAGAACATAGAAGCAGGACAACTATATTGGATACTCTCTCAAATACTCTCCCAGCATGTAGCAAAACTTGTTCAGAAGTCTTCTAGACTCCAGCATTTTGATAGTATTCCTCATCCACAGACATGGCCTGTAGTTGATGGCTTTTAGTTATTTATTTTCTATAATTAGTGAGCATTTCAATCCATGCCATTCTTTTGCCTTTGTACCGTCTTTCATTGCCATTCATGCCATTTCTTATACATGTCTAAGTACACAAGCTTTACATTTAAAATATTTATCATTCCAAGACATAGCCTCATGCACCATCTCAAAATCTATTATCTAACTACCATGTTTTCTTATTTATTTGTCTGAATGGTCTCTGGTTGCACTGATCTCCACATTCATAACAGAGGCACAGACTCAAGATATATAGCTTTCTGTTTCAGCAGAGTCAAGAAAAGACTAAGTTACCAGGCAGAAAACTCTGAGTTTCCAGTTGCAACTAAAATGGGCTGAACCACATTATCAAGGGAGACAAACCACATTTAGCTTTTTGACTGACCTTTATAAATGCCATTAATCTTTAATGTTACGGTTGATTTTGATATGAATCTTTGAAGTTTTTCCATGTTTACATCTATGTAAAAGACGTAAGTGAGAATGTTACCTGCTCCCTTAGTGGTGAATCACTCACATTAGGAAAAGATCTGACAATTCATGGACCCTCCTCAAGGTTGATTAAACACCTGTGGTAACCAAGATTCTAAATTAGATGCCCTAACTGACTAAAGTCAACCATGATTAAACCAGGATTACACCTTTAACTATGCTTGAAACCTCTTAGATGGAATTGCTTTACTTTGCTGTTGAGTGCAAAAATACCATCAAGCCCAAGCTTCTTGTTTTCGTTATTTCCATAGACATTTACAAATAAATGGAAGAAGTGTAATAGGTGAGCATGGCTAGACATGAAGGCTTGTAGTATATCTATATGTTATATAATTTTCTTAAATTGTAATGTCTGCATCAGGGACAGGCTTTGACTCCACTTTAGTACAATTCATGGTACAGTGCAGCCTTAATCCATGACTATAGTTTCTAGTCATTACCATACAACAAATAATTATTTGTAGTGGTAGCAGACAATATATTTAAAAGCAGGAGACAAATATAACCAATAGCAGAATTATGCAATGCCAAAATGGCATTAGGAACCAGTCATCTGAAAAATAAATCTGTTTGAAGAGATCACATTATGATGCTCTGAATTTACTGATTAGAAATTCTGTAGGCCAGAAACATAACTTTGTTCAAGCCACCAGTAATAATTAGTGATATAGAAGTCTAATTATTTGTTGCTCTTTCCTTCAGAAATTCCATTTCAATCATTCAGAAAGTCTTTGTTTATTTATTGCTAACTAGCATAAATACCCCAATTTATACCATGAAATTAAAAAGTGGTATTGGTAGGAGCTGCCTTCAAGCTGCAACTCATATCAAGGAGGGGAAAAGAAAGAAGGAACACAGTGCTGCTGTTTGTTAATTAATAATAAGGCAGTCAAGCATTGCAGAACGCTAAACCCACTCCACTATAGCTGAGATCTAAGTCTCTTTTTTTTTTTTTTTTTTTATTATTATCTGCATTTCAGTCATTTCTAAAAGCCTATGAGTGGTTTCAGGGTGCCATTGTACAGATACAGAACTGATGCACGTCCTTGAAGAATTCAAGTCTGAATATAGTCAAAAATACAGAGAACTCAGCCAGTGAAGCAGCTTGTCCATTACCGCTCAACAATAAAAAGTAAGGAAATAAATCTCTCTCCTTTCTTTTAGTCTAGGATGCAAGTCAGTGGATCCCATGCCCTCCACCTATGTAAAATTCCTCTGTTTCTCAAATATTTCATGCTAGACCTAACACTTTTTAAGGGAATACTCATCGTTATTATTGATCTACTCTTGTTTGAAGCCATTTACTCTAGTTAGTAATATTAAATTATTCAATAGTAGAAAATACTAAAACTATCAGAAGCCAACAATGCAGATGATAGATTAGTAAAGTGAGAGTAAAACTACAGGCAGTATATGGCCTGTAATAATAGTCATAATAATGTAAAATAAAGTGACTGCTTTTTGAGACAGGAAAATTCAGAACAAGAAATTTCTCAGAAATGAGAAAATGAGCTAGAAAATTTAAATGGGCTGTGATTAGAAGGCATGCTTAAAGACTAATCTTCTTTTGTGTTCTGTTCAATAAGGTAATATTATACTGGTAACAAGTAAACATTTCAAGATAGGTTGTTAGACATTTTTATTAAGATAATTTAGAATTATTTAAAAAATAAAATTATTTTTCTTTATGCTAAGAATTTTCTTTAAGTTTTCTGGTTTGAAATGGTGTTTCTTTGACACTGAACATCTGCTTATATTATGGTTCACATATGTTAATATCCCAAAACCTTCCTTGGAATTCTCAAGTATATATAGATAAGGTAAGATTTTTTCTCTGCAATAAACTGGCCACTTGTGAGTAAAATTCAAGATAACAATTAAGTTTTGAATTTGAACATCAGTTTTGTTTGTCCTTAATTATCCATATAATCAATCATTTCAGAAAAGCCTTGAAGATGTTGCATATTAATTCCTCATCTCTTAGTTGTACTGCATTGTTCTTTAATTAGCCTCCAGGATATTATTTCTTTTTTAAGACACTGAGAGTTTTTGTTTTATTTTGTTTATTTATCTCTTTCTCTTCTGTTGACTACAGAGACAACCTAACCTTGGCATCTCTGTTAAATATCTCTAAATGGACAGCATAATTATTTGTCAGCTGTGTGATTGGCTTAAACTCACTCTTTTAAAAACCCAGACAAACTCAAACCACAGAATCACAGAATCACAGAATCACAGAATCACAGAATCACAGAATCACAGAATCACAGAATCACAGAATCACAGAATGTGAGGGATTGGAAGGGACTTCAAAAGATCATCCAGTCCAATCCCCCTGGCGGAGCAGGAACACCTAGATGAAGTTACACAGGAAGGCATCCAGGCAGGTCTTGAATGCCTCCAGGGCAGGAGACTCCACAACCTCCCTGGGCAGCCTGATCCAGGCTCTGGCACCCTCACCGAGAAGAAGTTTCTTCTCAAATTTAAGTAAAACCTTTTGTGTTCCAGCTTGATCCCATTAACCCTTATCCTACCATTGGTTGTCACCAAGAAGAGCCTGGCTCCATCCTTATGACACTCACCCTTTATATATCTGTAAACATTAATAAGGTCACCCCTCAGTCTCCTCTTCTCCAAGCTAAAGAACCCCAGCTCCCTCAGCCTTTCCTCATAAGGGAGATGCTCCACTCCCTTCAGCATCTTCAGCTGAGATCAGCATCCATCCTGAGATATCTGCTAGTACAGAGCCTTGAGCAGGATGGTTGGGTGGATCACAGTTTAGACACTGCCACCATCCACCCAGTGAGTCTCAGTAAGGTCCTTGCTGGAAAATGTCTCTCTTACAAAAACACTAAGAAATAGGTAAAAGAAATGCAACTGATA